>NC_055993.1:135520473-135822717 GCF_018446385.1 Zingiber officinale
CCTTAGTCTGTGTATGGATTTACACTGCCTTCATGTATAAAACCTAGAGGGTCGCACGCATAGCACGTAGACATGAACAATGGTATCGGAAGCTAGTCGAGATCAAGATCAAATATGGATTTATTTGATACAAAGAAGAGAGAATTCGAATAGCCATAATCATGATGATTAATGGAGAATTTGAAGAGTCATTATAATGATAATTAATGAAGAATTTGAAGAATTATCATAATGAAGGTTAATGAAGAATTTATGGAGCCTATAACTCTTCATCTTCCTTATTAATGAAGATCATAAATGATGAATTAATTGAAAGCTTAACTCTTCGTATTCCTTGGAAGCTATAAATAGCCATCCTTAGAAAGATTCAAGGTATGGAATCATTCTCTCTGAGTTTTCCTCGTCAACTTCTTCTTTGTTCGGAAGAGATCGTAGTGCTTCCAAGGCTTTGTCGATCCAAGAGGTTAGCACCTAACGGATCATGTCAAGTTCGTGATCTAGTGCACATGGATACCGCTAGAGGAGTCACACGTGGGGCTCTTATCCGTCTTATCTATCTTATTTGTCCGTGATATTATTCACACCTATCGAGGACTCGAGGTATGTTTTTTATATAATTTTGTACAAAATTATATGTACCATGAAAGATCCATGATTCAATATATGTCTTCCGCTGCGCTCCGAATCCAACAATTTGTTTACCGTTTATTCTGATCGAAGCTTTTGTTGGGTTGTATTCATTTTTGCACTTGGAAAAAGAGATCAATTGCTTCTCATCCAGTGGCCATATATTAATTCTGTGATCAAGTACTACTTCTGGAATGTTAAATACCTTTCAGATCCCGAAGCAATCTTGTGTGGAACATGTACAGATAGAGTGATTTGGTATTTTACTATCTATTGATTTTGCTACTGATATGAAACGTTGGATCGATGTTCTTAATTTCATTGTTGCCTTTCTTTAAGATCAAATTTTCTCTTGTTGTCCTTCTACTTTTTCCCTCTCCACTACATTTTCTTAAGTTTTGGCATGTCAAAAAGTCTGGATTATTTTTTTTTTAAATCTGTAGTATTATTTTTTTTTTAAAAAAAAAATCTGTAGTATATAAACCAATCTTCAGCTAGTCATAAAAGTTGATGAGTGATACTCAATATGAGATTAGTTTTTTCCTCCTGATTTCTCCCGTTTCTTGTTGTGATCTGATTACACTAACATAATAATTTATAATTGTATCAATAAATGACAAGTATGTAATAAACGATAATAAGAGTAAGGTTAAGAATTTGTGTATCTCCGGTTGAAGCGTCGGGCTTGCCGACTGTCTTTAGAGAATTTATTGCCGCTCACGGTGCAGAGGCTCTCCGGCAAAATCCTCCCAAGATCCGACAACCGCTCGCACCGTTTGTAGGTGCACTCCAAGACGAACGCCGCACTCGGACTCAACCTTAGATCCCAGAACCAAGCCTTAGAACTTGGAAAAAAGAAGAAGAAGAAGAAAGCAGAGAGTAGAGGAATGCTTTGCTTTTTCCGGAGTGAGTTGAGAAGGAGCAGAGGAAGTGTATTTATACACTTGAAGAAGTGCAGAGGAAGCGACGCACGCTTTGCTTCTGCTTCCTCATCTCACGCGCGGGTGCGCTGCTTCGCATCCTCACGCGACGCGGACAGAACCGAACCAGCAGGTGCGAAGGACAGAACCAAACCGGACCAATAAAAATAAACCAGGTCACCAAACTGGCAAAAACAGACCAGGCCGCCCGCAAGCGCGAGACCCACGAGCTGGGGATTTGCACCCCCCTGCGCGCGATGATCGCGTGTGTCGCGCCCGGTTTATGGATTTCCGGCTCAAACCCCCCGAAACCACCTGATTTGGGCTCAGTCCGCGCATGCGTGTAAGCCCCCTTAACATTGCTAAGCATGGATGGAAGAACTCCATATATAAGGCCTTCCAACCTTCTTGGCTTACCAATGTGGGACTAAAAGCATAAGGAATAATGTGAATTAAAATTCAACATTTCTTATATCAAGTTTGTTCTTGCAACAGATAATTGGAGTGTGAAGACAATAAGAAGGAAGACAACTGGTACGGGAAGGATGAGATATCTGTTGGATTGTAAAGACTTTAGAGGGAGGTGAATAGCGTTCGTTGTTTTTTCGAAAGTCGAGATTACGCAGCGAAAAATAAACACGAAAATACAAATTCTAACATAAGTAGTTTTAGTTAGTTCGGAGCTTTCGACGACTCCTACCCTAATGATCACACTCGTCGAGTGCTTTTGTTAGGTAATCACTTCAAAAATGAGTTACAAACTTTAAGTACACGAACTGTAAAATGGAAAATTAGCGACAAGAAAAAAAAGTAGGAATAGAATTCCTTAATAGTAGGTTGCCAGAGCAGCTTTTCAAGATCGTCGGAGCCTTCTCGGAGTAGTGCGCAAGAACAAAAGTCATAGCAACTGTTGTTTTAAAGTTGCTGGTCGAAGGCTGCTTTTATAATCCCGTTCGGGCGCCTAAATCCCCTCCCGGACACCTGGACTGTGTTGACGTGGCTAGCTCTTGTTGAAACTTCATCCTCGAATTTTATCCACCTCCGAGCGCCTGAACCCCTCCGGACACCTAGATCGTTGATGTAGTTTGGCCGGTCGTCGCACTCCAACTCAGCTTTTGGATAAGTTTTCTGGTCCAAACGCCTGGACCAACTCCAAGCGCCTAGATGCTCAGGTGTCGTGCCAGGCACCCCGTCCGGGCGAAGCTGGTCTGGGCGCCCGGACACCTCTTTTTCACACTTCTCTTTCCTATAAAAAGAGTTAGTTCAGGCAACTAAAATATGTTTATCCTGCAAAATAAAGTTAGCACAATAAGGTAGTAGTAGTAATTAGATCCTATCTCCCCGAGATTAGGATCTAGTCAAGGTCTTAACTTAGGTTTTCCAAATGGACCTAAGTTGAACCGACGCATATTGTTCCCTCAACCGGGAACACGTCCTCACTGAATCTCTCCTCCAGTTGTTTATCTTTTACTTACCAACTGCAGTTCTTTGACTTGCCTTTGACCCACCAGGTCTTCACACCAGTTGTCAGGTCTGCAGACCCAACTGAACTTCGGCTGATTTTCAGGTCCCACAGATCCAACTGGATTTCACGCTAGATATCGAGTCACTCATTGACTAATCTGGATTTCACACCAGCTATTGGGTCCCGCAAATCTTACTAGATTTCAACCTGATGTCAGATCCTCCAGACCCATCAATTCCTATACAAAATCTGAATTAAATCATTAGTACAACTTGCACTACCAATATCTTCGTTGTATGTCATAAAGGTTCAAGAACAATTTTAGAGAAGGTATTAAATTTTTCTTCTTCGAATTTGTAATATCCTAAACTGATATTAGATGGTTGACAAATAGTCGACAGATTCCCCATGACCTTTCAGGCACTACTGAAGAAACACCAAGAAAAAAGGTTGCAACTATTTAAACTTAATTGTTTCTTTTTAGCATCTGGCGTCTTATGACTGTTTCTTAAAACTTAATTGTCGAACGACAAGATTTCTTTGGATGCCTTTTGCTTTTTGTATGTTCATTGGTCTCAATTTGTTTTTGGAATGAACTCATTTCTGTCACACTAAAGAGAGTGGACTAAATAATGAAATCAATACTATATGATACAAAGATCATATTTCAACCTCATTTGTTGTTATGTTTTGTTGTTTGTTGTCCATTTGTTTTGTTGTTAATGTGGTATGTTTGTTAATGTTGTTAATGTGGTGTTGATAAGTTTTGGACTTTGTATTGTTTTGTTTGTTGTTAATGTTGATAATGTGGTGTTGATATGTTGTTTTGTATTGTTTTGATAAGTTTTGGTTGTTTATGGAATTTGTATTGTTTTGTAGGTTGCTGAAAAGTTTTGGAAGCAGAAATCTGTTAAAAAATGTTGAGTTTGCGACAACTTTTGCAACAAATTTGTTAATATCAAAACTTTATAAATTTGCGATGAAAATATTTTTCGTCAGAAATTTGTGACAATTTTTTTTTTTGTTTCAAATTTATGATAAATTTTTTTTTGTCGCAAATTGTAGATGAAAAAATTTTTTGTTGGAAATTTTGCGACAAAAAAAATTGTCACAATTTGTGTTTGTGATGAGTGAAAAATTTGTAATGAATTAGCGATGAATTTTTATTTCTATCTCAAATTTTGCATTGCTAATTTTTGTTTTTATTGTAAATTTTGTAACGAATTTTACAATAAAAATATATTTATCGTAAATTTAAGATGAATTTTTTTTAGTCGCAAAAAAAATTGTGATGAATTTTCTACATATTTTTGTTGTAAATTTCGTCCCAAAACCTATTTTTGTTATAGTGCCGCTTTTTTGGCTATTACATTTTTTATCTCCATCCAAATCTAATATCCATTCATTCTTTAATTTCTTATGTTTCTTGTCAAATTCTTCCAACTCTCTAAATTATCATAAGTTGGATGAATAGCAAATTCTGAGGGTAGATATATGTATTCATCTAAGTCCTCGAAGTAGGGTTTGAGCTCTTCTGACTTGTGCATTAAGTTGAAATGATATGCTTCATACTAGCGTCTTTGATTTTCTGTTCTCATATTAGTCTTAAATGCTTTGTTCCTAGGTTTTAAAGTATGCTGAAAAGATTAGGTTCTTGTTCTTATCTAAACATGAGGTTTAAATTGTCATCTTCTATTTTTTCATTTTGAGAAGTAGAAGGCTGATAGCCTAAGAATCTAATCGATAGTTTGTCACTTCTATCTTTGTACATTATAGAAGTTATCAGTTTTTGGACGATTTCAGAATTATCTAGACTAATAGTCCAATCTAAACTGTTAAAGTTTCTGAGCTAAATTTTCTTGGGTTAAGGAAATTTATTCCTTTTGAAGTTAGTGCTTCAATCATGTTTGTTATCATGATTTTGAAGTGATTGTGGATATGATTCATTATTTTTCTTATGAATATAATATCTAATTGAATATTATTACCTTAAAATTGACCATAATTTTTTTGTCTGAACATATATTTTAATATGTTTTACGAAATCCCTTATGATTGTGTTAAAATTAGGATATAAGTAATTCCTAAATTATTATTAATATCTATTTCTATCAGCCTATTAGTGCTTTCTCTTTATTAGATAAATGAAAGTCATATAGAATTAATAAGACTTTTCCTTCTATTATGGTTCTGGTTAGTCCTCGAAATCCAAATACAATTAATTCTAAATACATATAATTGTGTCTCATATTCAATACAACTCTAGTTGATGCTTCAATCATTAAGTCTTTCTTCCCCTCCATGAAAGAGATGAAGTGATTCTATTCTATAGTGTCTGAATACTAGAGTAATAAAGTTGAGTATTCCTTGATGTTACAGTTGTCTAGGATTAAGTGTATGTAGTTGCTCGTTTGAGAAGATATTTAAGTCTTACTCAATATCTATTAAGTCTTTCTCAATATCTATTATTTATTCTAATATATGATTAGAAAAACTATTTCTTCTTGCTATTATATCATCTAGCTAAGTAGTATTTAATTATGTTTGTCCACTGTTTGTGAGGGAGCTATAAATGATTTAGTCTGAGTTCTAGTGAGATTCATGGTCTGAGTTATAAGTTAAAAACATATAAGTACTGGGCAATTGTTTTCTTATAGTCTTTCCCAAAGATAATTTACTTAAGTCCTTGTTAAGATTTTCCAATATTGTTTTCCAATCAATTGTTTGGATATTTCTTTGGGTGTTTTTCTAAGTTTAATAGTTTATTTTTCAACAGTGTTTTTCTGTGATGTCAAGAGTGCTAGTATGGTATTGTTTTGTTGAACTTAGACTTAGTCTCCTTTTCCTGTTAGTTTAATGCAATATCCGTTCTCTTTAGTTTTAGAGAATTGTTTGGAATAATCTAAAATGATAAGTATTTACAAAGTGTAGTTTGTTCATTTATACGTGAGGAAATGTAGGATAAAGTTCTTGTATCTGAGTTTTATTAGGGGTACATTGAGATTGAACTATGCTCATGTATATATATATATCTATATATATATATATATATATATATATATATATATATATATATATATCTTGCGGGACTTAAGATGCGCGACTGTGCACGCCTACCCCTCAAGCCTGATCGGTCTGTGGACCCATCAGGACATAATCAATTAAAAAATTTAACATTTCCTTATATAAAATTTTAATACCTTAATATATCCCCTTAACATATTACAATACTCAATAAATGCTTAAATTAATTTTTTTTTATTTTTTTTTTTAAAACAAAACACTATAATCTAATTGGGAAGCCTAAACCCCAGAGGTAAAATCTAAAAAAAAAATAGCTTTAACACTATAATCAAAACTTGAACCATAAAAATAAACTCTTAAAAAAACATTTTATTTATTTTTTTTTTTTTCAATTATTTTTTAATTCATAAATAAAAAAAATTTAAAAAAAAATAAAAATAGTTGTTATCCTGCGCGGCGCGCACAGTTACGTACTGTGGCGTCGCGCAGGATAACAAAATTATATGTATATATATATCACACCCCCATATGTAATTTTTTTTTTTAAAAAAAAATCAGTATAAAAATTTCTTATATTTAATCCTATAATCTAACTTTTAAATCTTCAAAATAAAATTAATATTCACCTTTCAGACAGAGGAGCCTCAACATTTATTCTCATAATCCCGCCCCAAGCTAGCAGTTTCTATGTGTGTGTATATATATTAATCCCGCCAACCTTAACAAACGATCCTCAGGTGCATCCCTCTCTCCTAGTCTTCGCCTACCAAAAATTAGGGATAGAGACCATAACGATGCGCTTCGTAGCGGCGAAGGCGTGCGCCGGCAGCAGGGCTCGCGCAGGCGCTCTCTACATCGGCGGTAACTCCGCCGCACCCATCGAAACGCCCTCCCTCTTGATCTCCACCCTCAAGGGCCTCCCGGCGTTCATTTCGCGTGATCATCTCGGTGACCTCCCCGCCCCCGATTCTCACCTCCTTCACGTCAGCCCTATCCACTTGTAAGTTTCACTCTGATTCTGTCACCAAGGATGTTCGACGAAATGCCTGTTTGGGGTCTCATGATGACTTGGGGTGAAATTATGATGCCGCACTGCGCACTTATAGTCCGGTTGTTAAATCTTTGATTTTTATCATTTTAGTTGTGCGACGCCATAGAGTGAATTGTGCCATCTCAAAAGTTGTGCTAATGTTTGAAGGTGTTATTTGCGATTGAGGCTGATTTCACTGGCACTTTTGTAGACTTACCTATGCAATTCGTGTTTTTTATTTTTTTTTGAGTTAAAACTTAAGGTAAATTTATTGATTCTTACTCTGTCTTCTCAATCAGAGCAGGGGATATTGCGACTGTTAACTGAATAAATGATTTTATTGTAGCAAAGAGTGATTATGCTCATTTATGTTAAGGGAGGTAAATCATGGGGCCAGCTTATAGCCAACCGCCAAATTGGCTAGGGGGCAGGAGGGTTTTTTTTTTTAATAAATGATGTTTATGATCATAGATTCGGTATGGTAAACTGATTTAGATTTGACCAGATGATGCTTGTCAAATTTCAGCTATTAATATACTTTAAAAAAAAAGTGTGTATTAATCACCAAAAAACAAAACTGTCTATAAAATTTGAAGACTTCTCGCTAAAAGTTTCAGTGACAATAAAGTTAAAACTAGTAATGATAGTATTAATTGGATCTATCACTAAATGTGACAACTTTTTCATTGCAATTTATTTAATAGTATTATTACTAAATGATATAGCTGCGACAAAATTTGTGATAACAATTTTTGCCACATTTAATTATTCTCATAAAATATTTTAGTGTGGGCTGGTTAATATTAGTTGTGGTTAAAATCTTATTTATTTATTTTTTTTGTAGTGTAACTACAGCTTGAGAATTGATAAAATTTTATAACTTTTTTTTTTTGGATTTTGTGTGGCCTATACATTGTCATGTATTTCCTACATCTCTGTGAAGTTATATTGGTTCAATGGTAAAAGAATCACATATTTCGTGATGCCACTAGGAAACCTATTTTCGTAAGCATAAATTGTTGAGACACTAGAGATGAAAAGTAGAAGATTGAGGAATGGACTAAATGCTATACAAGTAATTCAGGCAAACACGTAACACTATTACTAAGTATGAGAAACTATCCCACTGTATAAAGTTGTATTTATGTGTAATCATTGAGATTCATGCACTTTAGTTTCAAGTCTGCTGCATCTCCCCCCAACAAAAAAAAAAAATTATTATTAGAAATGCCATTCCTAAGGCCCATTTCTGCAATCTTTCTTTCTCTTTTGATGAATCTTTCATGTTACCCTCTTTTTCCTTTTTGCAACCAAGGAACTGAACCTCTTCACCATGATTGAAACTCATTTTCAGAAGACTAGTCATTTATATATATTTTAGCGAATCAAAGACCTTTGAATTTTTGGAATACAGTTAATTGTCAAATCTTGATAATAAGAATTGCATTTGGACCAATGAGTGAAGAGGAAATACTAATGTAGATAAAAAAAGATTTTCTAATATGCTTAAGCTACTTATTGACAAAATGTTTGTTTTCTCATATTCCTTGGTCCATTTTCTTTCTTTTTCTATACAAATCAATTGATTGGATCATGACCAAGTTTTTTTTAGTAGCATCTAACTTTATGTAGACATAGTCTTAGAGGTGTCAATCGAGCCAGGTTGCCTATGGTGCGACTTAGCATGGTAGAACATGGAATTTCCCAAAAGGGGAAGCTCATGGGTCAATTTCTGATGTTGGCCTCCTCACCCATGTGCTGTGTTGGATTGACATGAAGTTGGGCCATGTGCAGGCGAACATTGTTCTTATTGATTTTTCATACATAACTTTTTATATAATCCCCTTTATTCTTTAAATAATTACAAAATTTAAAATCTTAGTAAATTACCCTTAAAATATTTGAAAATTATAAAAAATATTTTTAATATTTTCAGACATTTCAATTATAATTTTTATTCTTTCTATTTTTTTATTCCTAAGTTGTAGGCCTATGGGCTTCCCAAGCATAATAAGGATGACTGTGCTTGGCCTTGATCTGCTCTATCTAGGGCTGTGTTGACTGGATCAATTTCTAGTTGTACTGGGCTGGGTATGCTTGGGCATGACCCACTGCACTAGACTTCAGTATGATCTACTAGTTTTTTTCTTTTATCTTCTAGACTTCAGTATGATCTATTAGGTTTTCTTCTATCTTATGAACTATGCTTTTACTAAGTTTCTTATTGAATAAAATCTCAAAGAAGCTTTCTTTATTTCTTCAAGGTTTTTTATTTTGCTTAAAATTTCTTACAAATGTTGGATATTTTGGGGGGTTCTTTGCAGTTTAGATTGCCCTGCAACCAAAACTATCTGTACTATTGGAGGTTTGCATCAGATGGTGGGATTGCATGATCATTTTTTTATAGCTTCCCCTAGAGATTCATTAGAGAGTTTACCTGAGAGTGATGGCACCAATAAGCTTGGGGCATCTTTTGAAACACCTTCTGGTCGTCAACTGGTACTCCATTTTAGCATGAAACTATCTTCTCTGGCATCATTGTAGCAACATAATCTGCACCTTTGTTTATTCAACACATTCCCTCATTTTTTCATTTAGGTGAAACCGTCAGCATACATGGAAATGATTACATCATTGATGCCCAATCTATGGGCCAGTATGGCAGATGAGGTGCCTGCTTGGGTCTCTGATAAGCGAAATAAAACTTCTGTTGATCGGACACTGCGTTGGCTTGATGAATGCATCAATTTGGACCTAGTATGTAAATACTCTCCCTAAAATACCTGTCAAATAATTGAGTTTACTACAAATATATGACTCATAACTCATAAATTCTAGTATTTCTTCTGTTTTTTTTTGATAAACTTTTTAACCTTAGTTTGAATAGATTGACCTTAATCTGGTGTCAAGTCTCACCCTAATTTCTAACATTGTGATTCAATGGCAGTATATTCATAATCTAGCTTTCACAATCTAGCTTTGCTTATGAAATGTCTGCCATGTGACTGTAAAACATTTTTCAGATGAAAATGCTTTGACTTGCACAGTTGTTCAATGTAATATGTCCTCTTTTCTGTGAATATTTTGGATTTGCCAACTGTTATGTGATATATATTATACAGGAAGGTGGGAAAAATGTATTGGGATTTGTTGTTGGTGGATCCAGTATTGAAGAACGGAAACGCTGTGCGACTGAAGTGGCTGCCAGAAATGTCTCAGGTTTCTTGTACTTTTTTTTAGATGCAGACAATATTTTATTTTTAAATTAGGCTTAAAATGATGCATGTTGGAATCCTAACTCCTAAGTCATCTTTATGTCCAAGTACACAAATAAGAACAACATGTCACATACTGTTAGTTATTTAGATTATTACTTCTGTATATTATTGAAGACATGGATGCTCCAGATGCTGTGAGAGTGCTGATATATTTGTCTCAGTTTATATCTTGTTTTTCTATGGCTATAGAAAGGCTTCAACTGCATACTTTTCACTTGCAGGAACTAGGGATACACACATGAACAATTCAAATTGAAAAATTGGTTGAAATAACTGAATTCTAATTGAATTGATCAATGTTGGAGAATCTGACCTGACTACCTATGATTTCTATTTTCCCAATCTTGGAATGCATGTACAATTATCTCAATATTTAGATGTTTCTTTAAGTGTAAATACCTTCAACAATATCGCCAATGAGGGACTTAAGATTCCATTTAACTTAGAAAAATGTAGGCCGAAGGCAAATGAAAGTCATGCACTTTCTTGAAACACTTTGGTGTTGCTCCTATATCAGAATATAAATAATGAATTAGAGAACATAGAGCCATCTCATTTCCTTACTGCATAGATAAAATATGGTGGAATAACTACAAGGCAACAAAATTCATGTTGAGTCTTTAATGCAATTCAAATAATTTCAATAACAACCATACTATGGTTCTAGTCCATATAGCCCTAGTCCCCGGGGCTATGGTGTCGCGGTAGGACATCTAGGTTGTCACCCAAGCACCTGAGATTCGAACCCCAGCTACAGCGTATTTGCAGAATTTTTTTCTCCAAATGGGGGGGGGGGGGGCATAACCAAAAGGATGCTAGGCTTTTGGGCTGGCCGCCATGTGCGCTTCCCGATTTACCTTTGTGCCCGGTGGGAAACTTCTGTGGGGCCGGGCCGGTCACCTCCAGGGATAGTCAATGAGGCTAACTAGAATTATCATTTTTTTTAGTCCATATAGCCCTAGAAAAACTCCTCTCGTCCTCTAGCCACTTGGCAGCCGACTATAAGCTGACCCCGTGATTTACCTCCCTTCACATAGCCTTAGGACGGGATATGAGGAGCGTCGAGGGTGAGTGTAATCATCTTATACTACAATAGTCCATATAACCCTACAATCCTAATACATTTTAATTAGTTTAGATTTCATTTCCTTATTAGTAGTTTCTTATAGACTGGCAACGTGGTTGGTTCTATAGAAATGAAAGCATTACCAAATGTTCATGTAAATGCATAGGTACAAAAAATTCAATAGATCTAATTTGGACTTCTCAAATTGTGGGTGTATTACTTATCCTTCTTTAATAATCATGGATGAATTAACTATTACTTTTTTCTTTTCCTATATATGATCAAAAGGGTTAGCTATGCCCTTTTTTTGTATACAAGTCTCAGTTGTTTAGGAAAAATTATGACATGATTCCGACTATAAATAAAGTAACTTGACCTATCAAAGACATTTGATTTTGCTAGACTAGTTCTTAGTAGAATTGCATATATAACAACAAGCAAAAACCAAAAATGTATATATTTTTTGTATTTATTTCCCTCTCTTTTTGATTAGATTATGACAATACATAGTTTCTATTAGAAGTGGCTAGTTGTTGTCCAAACAAAAGATGTTCCTACACATAAGAAGATTATATCTTTCTTTCATTGCGCCAAAAAAGTGAACTGTCTATCCTACCTTATTAGGGTCTCCCACATGGATTTTATTTTCCATTGAACTTCATGTGCAAGGCCATATCATCTACAATACTATGGAAATGACTTAGATAATTGCGACTTGTCTAAGGTTTACTCATATTTTTGCACGTTCTTTGCAATTATTTCCATCTTTGTAGATATTTAAATCTTCCAAACCTTTTATCCTACAAGTTTAATTCATGTTCCTGTTCATAGCAATTGGATGCTGATGTGGTGTCATATGTTTGACCTAGGTTTTTGGATAGGAGGTTTTGGACTTGGTGAGAGTATAGAAGAACGACCTGCTTTGCTCCATGCTGTTACGGTAAAAAGATTTGTGCATTTGATAAATGGTTTATGCACTTAAAAAATCCTGAGGTGGTGTGGACACTTAAATCGACAGTATGATCTTCATTTATCTTTAACTGTTACATTTTGGTTGCATTGTGCTTGGAAATAAAATGAGATTGTTCTAATAAGCAACCATTAATATATATGGATAGTAATATATTTTATCTACGTTACAGATAGTTGGATACAACATATTAGAGTACTGAGTGACCTTTTTTGATCCATAAATTGCTCCTTTTGCTATCAGTTTTAAGAATCATATATCCAATGACAAATTAGAGAAATTATTATTATCCAGTTTAGTTTTACACCACAATCTGTTGCTAGCATTGTATATATTTCTTAGCTTAATACTATCTAATATCTGAATGTAAAAATTCTTAAACTGATATAGTTTGAAGTCTAAATGCTTTCTGTCTTTGCTAGAATTCTAACATTTTCATATCCAGTTATTAATCTTAATCTGTGGTGTCTAATTTGTTTTACTACATGAAATCTGTTTATAACTTGTGAGTCAGAACAAATTATGTCATGCTTCAGGGCTATCCTGCCACGTTGAAGGAAGCACACTTTTGGTGACAATTTGCTAAAACAACTTCCATAACTTAGATAGCAAAAAATATGCATTTTATTTATTCCCAAGAATTTGAATATTCATCTGATAATAAGAACATCCAGAAAAAAAATGATATATAAAAGAGTACTTTCCAGAATAAGAGAGTACATTGTGACAATTCTAAACTGAAGAAACATAAACAAAAACACTTTTTAGCATGTTCGGGCATCTCTGAGCAACACTGCACTCTGGTTGAAACCATATAAGAACCCCAACCCTATCCATGCTTATGGAATTAGAGACCAACAAATACATGGAGGAAACTAATAAAAAGAGAGATGCATGGAAAAAGAGATTCATGTTCGAATGTTCTTTATTTTTGTACATCGTGAACATTTGATAAATGATTGAATTTAGGTTCAAAATCTTGAGTCATGCCAAAGTTTCAAGCGTTTTAGGCTTTGACTGGAATGATTTTGTTTCTTTATTGTATGTTGGTCCCTTGGAGGCCGGCAAGAGGGGGTGAATTGTCCTGCACAAAAAAATGAACACCCTTTCTCGATCTTTATAAGCTTTTATTAAGAAACACTTGCATAAAAAGAAACTAATTAACAAACAAGAAGGAAGAGGCAGATCGTTTACTTGGTTTGCAATAAGAGGATTGCTAATTCAAAGCAAGTAAAACTCACTATCAAATCTCCTTTAGGCGGAGAAGCCTCTTACAGCAGTTAAAGTACTTGAATACGAAGCTAAACAAAAGGTAGAAGGTTTACGAGTGTTGTTTTTAGCTTTTGGAATCAAGGCTGAATTTATAGCCTGATCGGGCTGCCTGGAAGGGTTTCAGGCGCCTGGACGTGGATAAAATTTTATTCAGGTCGCAACGGATTGCAACACGTTGAGTTTCGATAAACTTTATGTTCCGGGCGCCTGGAAGAGTTCCGAACGCCCGGACGGTGTAGATACAGCCCCCACTGGACGAGGTGCCTCGGGGGCGCCCATGTGATCCGGGCGCTTGGACCAAAGTCAACCTCCCTGTTGACTTTTCGGTCCGGGATCTTGCTCCGGTTTCGCTCGTTTGGGTGATTTCGACCATCCAAAATAGGGCTGAACCCATTTTCCGACCTTCTCGAGCAGTCTTCCACTCCGACTTCTCGTCCCTCGGAATCGCCGTGGGTTTCCTTCTTGTCTGCCAGCGTACTCTTCCACAACACCTTGTCCCTGGGACGCACCGAGTCCGTCGACTCTCTCCCGTGCCGTTCTTATCACTAGCTACGTCTTTCGCTTGACTTCCTGTGCTCCTAAGTTTCTACACACTTAGACACAAGGATTAAACCACAACAGGATCTAACTTGACTTGGTTGATCACATCAAAATTACCTCGGGGTACTTACATTGTACTCACATTTCGATGTATGATGCTATTGGAGAATTAGAGGCGGGAGGAAAGAGATGATGAAAACAAAGACAAGACAACTATATAATTATTCAAACTTTATTTTTCCTATGAAATGGTACATTTTTTAGATTATCTTGAATGGGACAAGCTATAAAAAATTATTATTCTTATTTTAATTCTTCTTAACTGTGTAAGTTAACTGTGTTCTAGCATACCAAGGGATATCAAGTATTGGCATGAAATAATACTCGTTGATATGATTAACACAACGACGCAAGAGATATTGCTTGTGTCAAGTAGTATCGAAGTTCATTAATTTATTGGAACAATATGTTTCAACCATTTCACCAGACATGGTATGAGATTTAAAACCATATTGGATATATAATTTTGGGTTTAAAAGCACTAAGTTTCACCCTTTCTTGCCATTATTGTGTTATACAGTAGGAACTCTTAGTTGAGAACATAATATATAAGGTATCATTTTTATCATTACAAACTAATATCATGTTGGCATATTTTTGTCCTATGTTATCAATAGTTATTGACATTAAATTATAAATTGCTATCTTGAGGTCAAATATGAAATACTTTCTTTTCTTTTTCTTTTTTCTTTTTAAATTTAAAATACTTAACTAGTTTGTACCAATAGTTTTCAGAAATTCTCTTGTATAACTGGAACATTTAGGTTCTACTTCTTCAATATGATGATTATGGATACAAGTTTTGATTCTGAATGTCAACTCAGAGGTTATATTGCAGGGAGCAGAAATTGTTACTTTCATATCCATCATATAGCTTTTCTTACTCAAAACTTTTTTTGGTTTACCTTTCAGGATAGCCTTCCAGAGGAAAAGCTACGTCTTGTATCTGGACTTTCTCTCCCAGGTGTTGATATCATACAACCCTTTCTATCAACAGAAATAGCTGCATAGTTTACTCAATTTTATCTAGTGGCAGTTTTAGAGTTTTTTAACGAATGATTATTACTGCTATCATGTTCCATTGTCATTTCTAATCTCAGTGCTCATCTTTTTCACTTTTGTGTGGCTCTTTACTCTAATTGCTGAATTCATTATATTGTGTTATGTTGTTGCTCAAAGTCTCAAAATATCATTCCTTTCCTTTATCTAGATTTTGTATTCTCAAGGCATGGGCAAAAATGTGTGACTCTGCACGTGCCCATCATCCTATTTTATTTTGTATCAACTTCTCTCTGATGTTTTATCTACAGCTTCTTGAGAAAAGTGAACAGAGTCCTATAAATATTATGTAATAGTCATTTTCATTATAGTAGTATAATATTTTATCCTTCTCAAATTGGTATTAGAGTAAGTTTTCACTCTTCAGGCTACAATTTTCTTCCTCACATCTTTTAAGGGAAGGGTTGCAATTGTTTTTTAATGGCATGGCCTCCTCTCCATCTTCCCTTAAAAGATGGAGAGGAGGCCATCACATATGGTTTTAAATCAAATATAACATAGTATGTTTATGGATCATGCTAGATAATTTATGTCTCCCAATGAAGGAGACATAAACACTGCAAAAAAATATCACTTGAGAGTTGATGGACCTTCTAAAGGATTTGGCCTTGTCAAATCTAAATGAGTTAAAAATGACAGTTTACTGAGAGTGCAAGGAAGGAATCATATACTAGATACAACTTGTTTTATAGAGTGTAATCATATAACCGAGATTCAGAAGCTGAAATTTCACCTCTCCCATCAATAGGTTTTGCCAGAGCATTTATAACACGACCCAAGTAACCCTCACTCATGGGTATCTGAGCAATTCGTCTGCTTTTACGGAACTTCCCTCTTGTATCATCAAACCATCACTCATTAATACAACGCCAACATTATTTGATTCTAAATTCAGAGCAATGCCAATTGTACCCTCTTCAAACTCTACTAATTCACCTGCCATTACTTCATCAAGTAGGCTTTAATTATGGGTTTAGTTCAAAGTATACGTTCATCAAGGATCTACTGTTGTTACCATCGACAAGCTAAATAGGTGGATATGAAGATTTTCATTTACAATGATCTCCCGGAGATCTACATGACATAATTGAAAGGATAAATAGTTGAGGGAGAAAAGGATATGATTTATTTTATTTATAAGATGAAGAAGTCTTATCGTACTAAAGCTATCAAATCTATTAGATTAATAGAGCTATTGCTCCAGTAGGTTTAGTGCCTCATTAATAACACTAGGTTCATAGTTAATTGTGAGTCTAAATATACCAATGTAATAGTTGTCTCATGGAAAAAATAATGCAAGATTCTCTTCCTCAAATTCAATAGGGTTCTAGAATCTACTAGGAACTATGCTCTTGGTTGTTTGCTCTTGACCGAGGAATGTTGATTCTCACTCACATGTCGGACAACATAAGGGAACCTTGTGGGTTGAGGCCACGTATGGAGTAAGAAGGGGAGGCTTAGTGGAGATTTGGGATCGAGAGGTTGATTATATTCATAACACTCAGGGGTTGTTCATTAAATCGGATTGGACTAGCCCACACTGAACACGAACATTGATTTGAAGTGCGAGCATATTTTTGTAAATTATCTAGCATGATCCATAAACATACTATGTTATATTTGATGGCATGATCACCTTTCTAAAAGTGAAAGGGGAAACCTTTAGAACTTACGAAAGTTCCCCATCTAAAATTTACAGTCATGACAATTTCCATCCATTCTTGCTCTTTGTTTCCTTAATCTATTTGCTAAGTTTCAATAGCCGGTTGAGCATCAGAATAATATTGTGATTTCATATATTTTAAAAATAAATAATTAAAAATTTCATTAATAGCTGGAACCTTAGGTTGGTGAAATTCCCTTTTTTGTTTTTTTTTTTTAATTTTGAAAAAGAATTATAAATTGATAAAAATTTTGATTTCTTCATATAATAATATTTGATTTTTTACATAGGAAATGTTTGATCTTCCCTCAAAACAAGAAAATTTGTTGTAAAAAAGGTAGAATGAAATTTTTGTGAATAAAAATGGAAAACTATTTCAAGTTTCCATACACACACCAACTTACAGTTGTAACTGCCTTTGTCAATTTCAAACAAAAAAAAATGATATTCCAAATTGCAGAAGAAGTATTCTCGATAAGTCTATTTATGTTGTTTCTTAAAACCCTTCAATAGAGGAGGTCTTGCAGGGTGTAGCTGTTGGAGTGGATTTCTTCGATTCCACGTATGTTTTGGAGGTCTTGATATTCTTTTCCTTGCTTTCTTAAATTGTATAGTACTTAGCTCAAAATGTACATTTTTTGAACTCGAAACAGGTATATTTACCATCTTACACTTCGGGGCTTTGCACTGATCTTCCCACATAATATTGTTGATGAAGACATTGTAGATCGTCCACTTGATGATTACCCTAATGACTGTACAAAAATAAATTTGAGAGCTACAATTTTCAGGTATGTAATCTATATCTCTAGGACCGACTCTGTTTTCACTATTCAGACACAAGAACAATTTAACCTAAACAAAAGTAAAATTCAGTAGCATGGTTTGGGTGGCTTTCTATAATCTTGGCACAAACCAAAAGCTAAGAATCAAAACTTTGCCACTGCAGCTCACTTAGAATTGGGCTGACATGTCTTGCTCAACCTATCAAACTGGGTTAACCTGGCATAACTTCACAGGACCAGAACCAATAGTTGTGCAAATTTGCCTGCTGTCATTTGCTATTGAATGTTAAAACGGCATTAACATTGTTTGCAAAATTTCAACCAAGTTAGAATGTACAATTCGATGATTTTTTTTTCTGCATCTCTCTTCTCTTCAGGAAGGATACTTCATCTATTGTTGCAAACTGTACTTGCTTCACTTGCCAGAATCACACACGAGCTTATATCAATCATCTATTGAATGTTCACGAAATGTTGGCTCACATCCTACTAGAAATGTAAGTTGCTTTTTCCCGCGGTAGTGTTCCTGCTCATCACTTTGACTAACTTCTGTTCCTATGCTCGCAGACATAACACACACCACTATTTGGGCTTCTTTCGCACTATCCGTGAAACTATTAAGAACGGAAAGTTTGACTTGTTCCACAAGAAATTCATTCAAAGCAGGCGCATCCATCTTGCCTCAGTCGTGCAATATTCTTGACGTTGTGTTTCTTCTCTTTTTGTGACAGTTTAGAGTTCAAAATTTTATTATCTTCAATTTTGTAGTATGCTTAGTGAAATTCTAGAGCGGCAAGGGTCTTGTAGTTTCAGTAGCTGTTTGAATGGTTAGTACAGACAACATCGATTATGCGGCCTCTAACTTAAGAGGGAATGACTAAGCAACTGTTATACTTTTCATGTATTAGAACCTTGAGGAAAGATTGTATCTAAATGTCAATTAGTGTCAGTTTAGTGCCTGATTCACTCTGGCTGTATAATTTGGAGTCATGAACCGCAAATGAAATGTTCACTTGTAGTAACTGTATGACAGTTTATGAATGAGGGAAGCAAAGACTGATGCAGGGCACTCACAAGGAGGGTGCTTGGGCTGAGTTATCATAAAAATTCAATGTGGTTTTGTTTCATTCATAGAATATGAAAATCCTTAAATTTAGTGTTAGTGTAGTAAATTCAATGTACTCCCCTTCTTTTTATTTGTACTAGTATTTCGTGTTATTTTATATAATTATCTATTAAAATTAGTAAGTATGAACATTTGAATAAATAATTAAAATACAAATAAACTAAATTGATTATAGATGGTACAATTAGAAAAAAATAATAATTTATAAATTTTGTAAATTTTACTTAAATATAATGGTTGTTGTTGAATTTTTGGTTGCTATCATTATTACATATCAAAATTTTTAGACCCATGTGATTTGTAACTCTGGATACAAATACATCCAGTTGATCGTGATTAAAAATGGGTTCTTCAAAAGAAGTCATATATATGAGATAATAATTGACGTTGATTTTTATTGATTTTCATTGCATATGACAATCAAAACACTTTATGTTCCGCATTTAAAAGGAAGTCTTTAAGCACTTTAATACTTTATGTTCCGCATTGCTTCAGAGAAGAATTTGTCCTTTCAACGATCAATTTAGTGGCATTGCATATTCTAATAGAATGATTTTTATGTTATGCAACAATATAATTGGAGTTCCAACCTTCAAATTTAACTTATGATTCGGTACTTTAGAACATTATATTCGATTTAATAATTCACGAGTATGCATATCATGCAGTAGATCAATATTTCTAATAGAGTGACATGTTGAATCAAAACTTAAATACAACCTTCCCTCGGAATGATTTAGAGATATCATGTATTTATTTATGAATTGAACGACATCAAGTCTTCTCGGGCGGTCTAGTAATTAGCACATAAAGTGTTATCATCATGAGATCTAGGGTTTGAATCTCGGCAAAGCCGAGGTAAATACCTCCCTTATGTGCTAGTCACTATTCCAAAGACTAATAACCGCCTATGATTTATCTCTTCTGTATTGGTCCTGAGACAAATTAACGGGGACACTGGGATCAAGTATATTGTTGCAATAGGATCATTGCAATCTTTCAATAAAAGTTCATCAAGAATATCGATTGTCGCATAACCATCATTTGGTTCTCTAATTTTTTTCATTTCCTAAATTAGCAATTCAATTCGAAAATTGCTTCATTTTAGCACATTCTTCATCAGAACCTAAATGTTGCCGTCGTCGTCAATTTCAAAATTGTGCAATGCCTCCAGAGATACGAAGAATTGATAGTGACAAGAACAATATCCTACCTACTTTTGTCGCCATCGAAAATAATTGTTTTGCCTCCAAAAGGCAAATGAAGGTTTGAAGGATTGACAAATCTCATTATATCTTTCATTCTTTTATCCAAAGTTGCAAAACAAAACTTATGTGTCATCGGAGCCTCATTCCAAATGATAAGTTTAGATTTTACAATAAGTTCCACAAGAGGACTCCCTTGTTTGATATTGCATGTTAATTTCTCATTAGGATTAAATGGAATTGTAAAATGAGAATGAGTAGATCTTCCACCCGGCAAGCAGTAGAAGATATGCTATACCATTGGATACTATACCACTCAATTCTCAGCAACAATGATATTTTTATAATAAATACACGATCTTCTTTAAAAATGAGTTTTACTCTCTTCATTATCAAACGTTTTATAAAAATATAGAAAGAGTAAATATTTGTAATTTCTCCCAATAGTAATCAAATAAATATTTAAAATAAAATAATTATACGATCTCTTTATCATTAAAGACACATTTTATATTAAAATTTCTGTTGTTTCTATATGTAGGTAGATCGTAACAACGAATCAAGATGAGTTTTAGAGCCTATTATATTTCGAAGAGTTAAACTCTCGAATGACATTACAATCTCTTTATCATGAAAGATACATTCCAAGTTAAAATCTATGTTGTTTTCATATGTAGAAAGATCGTAACAACAAATCAAGCGGAGTTTCAGAACCTACTACATTTTCAATGATTAACCTTTTGGATTACAGTAAACAAAGAGTTTTTTTTTATTTTACCTAAAGTAATCATTTTAAGATAGTATATTAGTTTTTTTTTGAAAACTCTAGGGGTGTAAATGAATCAAACCGCTCGTGAACTATTCGAAACTCGATTCGATAAAAACTCGTTTAAGCTCGTTTAATGAGGCTCGTTAAGATAAACAAATCAAGTTCAATCTTCGCAATACTTGACTCGTTAGCTCGTGAACACGTTTGTTAAGTTCATGAATCAACTTTTAAATTAAAAAATAATAGTTTTGATATTAAATTTATAAATTTTACACTCTACTTATGAAAAATATAGACAAATATATTAAATTTATTTATTAAAATGAAATTATAAATTTTAATAAGAATATTATAATTTTCTCTAAATATATAATTTAATTTTTAATGAATATTTAAATTTATAATTTATGCTTATTAAGCTCGTTTAGGCTCGATAAAAACTCAAATAAGTTCGTGAACCATGAATATATTCGTTAAATAAAGCTCGAGTTCGGCTCGATTATAAACGAGCCAAGCTCAAATATTCAAGAGTTCGACTCAATTTAGCTAGATTACACCTCTATTGAAAAGTACAGTTTTATATATAACACATATAACACTCTACAGTAAATTAGAGAAAAATCCTCAATCACAACTCTAACTTTAGATGCAGTCCCCAATCATAAAAAACTTTGTTTCCACTCCCTGCATGCAAAGTTTTATTTGTTTCAACTCCCCCATGTAAATATTGTTACCTAATTACCCCTCAGATTTTTTAGGTACAAAAGATCTAAAAATGAGTATAATTCTCTTAAAGTCAGCACTTTATACAAGAATTGAGTATATTTTCTATTAAATTGAGTACGACTTTTTTTCTACTTTAATATAATTCCTCCTAAATTTAGCACCATTTAAAGAAAATCTAGTATATTTTTCATCTAATTGAGTATCAGTTAAAGAAAATCTAGTATACTTTCCATCCAATTGAGATGGAAAAAGAATCGTGTTCAATTTGATAGAAAATATACTAAAATGAGTATAATTCTTCTTAAAGTCAGCACTTTATACTAGAATCGAGTATATTTTCTATCAAAATTGCCCCTCATATTTTTTAGGTATAAATAGTTTAAAAATGAGTATAATTAAATTCAGTACTTTAAACTAGAATCGAGTATATTTTCTATTAAATTGAGCATGCCTTTTGATCCGGCAGTAAAGACGGGGGACCCCCTTTGAGGGAAGTCAACGCCACGTGGAGGTCAACAGCCTAAGGGCAAGATGAGGCTCGGCCGATCGGGTAAGGGTCGGATCAACCGGCCGGACGGGTCAGAATAGAATCAAAGACAACCCGGCGGGGAGTCGGGTTTCCTACGCTCATGGTGAACAAGGTGGCCGGGCCGAGCGGGTGGCCCGCCTGGCCGAGGCATAAGGCAGCAATGCCGTGAACAGTTTCATCCGAGCACACGACCTGGAATCTCCCGACCGGATCAGTACCTACGTCCGGTCGGACGTGATGGGACTGCCGAGTGGCCGGACGTTCGGCGCGGGAACAGAAGAGACAAAAGGGCAAGGGAAACATCGGGGGACATCTTCTGACAACAAGCGTGTTCGACGACTAACCCATACGCAGAAGTCTATGACGGAATGTTCTACTGTCCCATCAGAGAGGTGCTCGGACTGTAGCAGTATGATGTCAGGCAAGCCCCTCTGACAAGCTCATACTGAGGTACGGTAAGAGGACACGTATTCGCCTCGGTATGTGTGCATAAGCTTCTTCACAGCTCTATATAAGGGTCCTCACACTTCGCCGGAGGTATGCATTCTCGCATCTTCGGAGCCACTTCATAGTTTCCTCTTGCCTGACTTGAGCGTCGGAGGGTCGTCACCGGGAACCCCTTCCCGGCCCGACTTCCTTGCAGGTTCGCTGGAGATCCCTAAGACCGGCCGGAGATCCACGTCATCAGTTCGGAGAGCGCCACGTGCCCAGCGTCCGTTGATTCAGCGTTCGGACAGGATCACCTTTTTTCCTGCTTAATATAATTCCTCCTAAATTCAACATCATTTAAAGAAAATCTAATATATTTTTCATCCAATTGATTACCATTTAAACAAAATTTAGTATATTTTCCATCTAATTGAGGTGGAAAAAGAATCGTGCTCAATTTAATAGAAAATATACTAGATTCTAGTTTAATGTACTAAATTTAAGAGAAATTATACTCATTTTTAGACTTTTTATATTCAAAAATATCAGGGGTAATTAGGTAAATATTTTTGACTAGGGAGTGGAAGCAAAGATTTTTACCATTGAGGACTGCATGCAAAGTTTTGTTTGCCAATAGAGACTGCATGCAAATTTTCCCAGTAAATTAGAGAAAAATCTCCAATCACAACTTTAACTTTACATGCAGTCCCCAATCATAAAAAACTTTATTTCCACTCCCTGCATATAAAATTTTATTTGTTTCAACTCCCCCATATAAATATTGTTACCTAATTACCCTTTACCCCTAAGATCTTTTAGGTACCCTCATTGGCATTAAATCATGTGATGAAACTGAGGTGAATCTTTAATGCAATTCCTATTTTCAAGCAATTGATCATATTTAAAATTGAAATTTGAAGAGTAATTTAAGAAGTTTAAATAAAAAAAGGGGCAATTTGATTAAGTAAATGTCAATTAAAATAAATTTTATAATTGAAGTTACAAATGAATATTCACTTTGTTAATAGGAATGTGAAAAGAAAATATTATTGATATATTTAATTTTAATAATCAAACATTTAAAGTTGTGTAAGTATGATTAGGTCTATTATGAGATAGAAAATTTCTAAATTTATATTTTTTAACCGACAACTCTGCTTTTATATGTATATACAAAAAAAAAAAGTGGAACCGTCACATCAACGACCCCCTAGAGCCGGTCCATTTTTATATGTATATACAAGCTATGTAAACATATGCCCATCGGATTATTAGGTTTATTTTAGACCCAAAATTTCTATTTTTGGGAGACAACTCAACTTTTATATGTATATAAATAAGTGCGGTAAATAAATTAAACATGCATAAATAAATTTAGTATTTGATTCATAAAATTCATTTATATTTATTTAATTATACAAATATATAAAATAAATAAGAATAATATTTATAAATAATATTCATGTTTGTGAATAAATTTATTTATTAATTTATATAAAATTTAATTATAAAATTAATATATATATATATACATATATATATATATAGAGAAATGCTATGCTGCGGACAAAATCGTGCGGATCGCTGCGGATTACCTTCCTGATCGATCTCTGGACCGATCAGGGAACCTCCTGATCGGTCTGTAGACCGATCAGATCATTTTCTGATCGGTCTACAGACCGATCAGGAGTTTCCTTGATCGGTCAGGAGGTTCCCTGACCGATCAGGAGTTCCCCTGATCGGTCTGTAGACCGATTAGGAGGTTCCCTGATCGGTCCAGAGATCGATCAGAAATATACGTGGGCTAAATCGCATCGATGCCGCAGCATAAGCATCGCAGGCTAACATTTCTGTATATATATATATATATATATATATATATATATATATATATATATATATATATATATATATATAATCTTCATAAATAATTTTATAGATTTTTTTTCAAATTACTATTCATATCATGTTAAAAATAAAGAAATAATATAAATATTTTAAAAATTAATGTAGATTGTAAAAATAATAATATTAATAGTTGAACTCAATTAAAAGCGTAAATAATGTTTATGAAAATATTCAGGAATAAATTTATTCGATTTTAGCTTGATAAATTTTTTTAATAAATAAATTTGAATAAGTTCGATAAATAAATAAATTTTTAACACGGTTAGACATGACTTGGACCCACTCATTTACACTCCTATTTGTAGGGTTGGACGTTTTTCATATACTTCTTTACAAATTACACGAGGCCCAAGAGCTGGTGGTAAAGTATTTAAGTTATCATCTAAATAATCATAATTCGATCCTCACATATGATAATTTTGTAAAAAAAATTCTTTCAAATTGAGCGCACAATGAAAGAATACTGAGTTTCTTGATGGAAAAATCCGTGGCACCGATCGATCACCCCCAGAACTAGTCAATGAGGCCAACGAAGTTTATCATTTTTTTACAAATTACATGAGGTCTTGGGAGCGAAACTCGGTGCGTCTGAGCATATCTTCTCCCATGCTTTGGTCACCTGCACTAATGGCTAGTAGTCACTTGTGATTTATTTCCTCCGTGCTGACCTAGGAACGGGTTGGTGGGGGCGTTGGGGCGAGCGAATCGTCTTTTGCTACAATTGCAAATTGCATGGGTAGTCCCATTGGGACGGTGCAGTGGTTAAGACATGAGGTGTTGCCACATTAGGTCATAGAGTCGAAACTCGATGTGTCCGAGCATGCCTTCCCCATACCTTGGCCACTACACTAATGACTAATAGTCACATATAATTTACCTCCTCTGTGTTGAGACCGAAAAGTAACTAGAGGGGGGGGGGTGAATAGCTCGTCGCGTGCTAGGTGCTCGTTGTAGCTTGTTTCTTCATAAATACGCAGCGGAAAATACAGAAACAAACTACACAATGCTAACAAGGAGGGTTTACTTGGTATCCACCTCACAAGAGGTGACTAGTCCAAGGATCCACACCTACTCACACACCCTCCACTATAAATAACACTCCTTTATGGTAACTACCAAAGGCGGAGAAGCCCTACAACATTCTCAATACAAGAAGAAGAAAGGGAAATACAGGATAAGCAAAAGCTTACGAGATGTACAGTAAAAACCCTAACCCTAACTCCTTCTTCTTGCTTTTGATCCGCTTCTTGACTTGGAAGAGCCTCCAAGAATCTTCAAGAACTGGCGATCTGGAGCTTGGAGAGAGCTGTGGAGTTGTTGGAGAGGATCGGAAGAAATGGCCGAGAGTTCTACCGAAGGAATCGCACGCCTGCAGCCTTTATTTGCGCCAACGGTCGGATCCCGATCGATTGGATTGCTCCCAATCGATCAGGGAGGCTTTGGATCGATCCACTGATCGATCCAGAGCGTCTCTTTGCTCTGGGAATTTGCCTGGATCGATCAACAGATCGATCCAGGGCTTATCGCGACAAATCGCAGCTTCCCAATCGATCCAGCAGGCTTCTGTGCGCTCGTGATTGCCTCCTAATCGATCTATTGATCGATTGGGACGAAGGCTTCTCACGGGGACTCCCCAATCGATCGGTCGATCGATTGGGCTCCAGCCAATCGATCGGCTGATCGATCCAGCTGCTGGTTTTTGCCCAAAACCAAGTCCCAAGCCCCTCAAACCAACATACGGTCAACCTTGACCTGTTGGTACATCATGCCTAGCATCTGATCACCCTTGACCTGCTAGGACTCCCTCACCAAGTGTCTGGTCAATCCCTTTGACCCACTTGGACTTTTCTCATCTTGCCAAGTATCCAGTCAATCCCTTTGACCTACTTGGACTTTTCTCCTCTTGCCAAGTATCCGGTCAATCCCTTTGACCCACTTGGACTTTCACCAGATGTCTGGTCAACCTTGACCCATCTGGATTTCCCTGTGCCTGGCTTCACTCACCGGGGCTTCTCTTCTGCCTGGCTTCACTCACCAGGTCTTTCACCTAGCTTCACTCACTAGGATTTCTTTTCTGCCTAGCTTCACTCACTAGGACTTTCACCTGACTTCACTCACCAGGATTTTCCTTCTGCCTAGCTTCACTCACTAGGAATTTCACCTGGCTTCACTCACCAGGATTTTCCTTCTACCTAGCTTCACTCACTAGGACTTTCTCACTGCCTAGTTTCACTCACTAGGACTTTCACCTAGCTTCACTCACTAGGATTTCCTCACTGCCTATCTTCACTCACTAGGACTTTCCTTCTATCTGGCTTCACTCACCAGGTCTTTCCAGTCAAGTATCCGGTCAACCTTGACCTACTTGACTCTCCATCACAATCTCCACACATGAACCATTGCACCTGCAATCTCCATATGTTGTCTACATGTATTGTCAAACATGTATTGTCAACATGTATTGTCAAACCATCAAAACATAAACATTAAGACTCGAGCTTGACCCAATTCAAGCTCAGTCAAACTAGGTCAACCTTGACCTGGGGAATATTGCACCAACAATCTCCCCCTTTTTGATGTTTGAGAATACCACATTTAAGTTAGGCTAATCTCATAGTCTCAACTCCCTTCATGCCACTAGGTAATGAAGGCTTGAGTTACAACCTACATTCTCCCTCTAAGAAGGCAGACTCCCTCTTAGATAATGAAGGCCTAACTTAAATCCTACATTCTCCCCCTATTGGCACACATCAAACAAATTCACTTGTTGATGCCACTTCATGTTGAAAACTCTAGCTCCCCTTGGAGACTCTCCCCCTGAAGAGTTGCTCATCGTTGTTCACAACTTCACTCGTTGTGATCAACACAATAATGAAGGTCCCATACCCTCCATTTATCCTTAACCCTACATTCTCCCCCAATGTAGACAAATGTCCAACCTTGAACATTTATAACTTAAACAATGAAGATATCCACTCTCCATTGTAATCCAATGCTCAACCTTGAGCATTTTTACTAAAGAACGTTAACCACCTTCCAAGGTTCATGAAAAATAGTTTTCATGTCCTTAAAGAGTACCTCCCCCTAAAGGCATGGTCGTACTTTCTGTCATTGCACCAACAATGACTTGGTATCCCTAAACCTTTAGGAAATCCAAATTTAGAGGTTTGAGGTCCATAAATTCAATAATGAAACCAAACCTCAACCTAAACTTCAATTTAGTCGTCCTCAACCAATTCATCCTTGTTTTCAACATGAAAACACTCTTTTTATGCATACAAATGTATTTTGAGGGGTTAGGAATGGTTACCTAGACTAAAATAGGTTCAAAATGCTGAAAATAAGCTTTCCCAGCCAAAATCAGCATCTTCGATCGATTGGAGTTGGGTTCCAATCGATTGAACCAACTTGAATCGATCCACTGATCGATTCAGGAGGGCTGGATCGATCGGTGGATCGATCCAGAAAGCTTCTGTTCGCGAGAAGCTTGCCCTCAATCGATCGACCGATCGATTGAGACCCTTCAATCGATCGAGTGATCGATTGAGGTCTGATAGTTGCTGAAATTTCATTTCAGTCAACTTCAGAAACCCTTAGAAAATTCTACAAAATTTTAAAAATCATGAAAATCATTGTAGACATTATTTAGGGCATATATTATCATGGAAAAATAGATTTCTATGAAAATACATCATATTTTCAAAGATTGGCACAAACTTGAAAACTTGCGAAAACTTTAGTGTTTTCTTCAAGTTTGTGTCTAACTATTCAATGGTGATTACTATCAAAAGATAGCTTTCACCAAGGTTTTCCAAAAGCATTTTAAAATGATTTTCAAAACCAATATCCCACCATGTTCCTTGGGCTTAATGCACATGACTTGTACATTAGTTTTCCCAATGATGGGAAAACACATAACTATGTGTTTTGATGAACTTAAAACTCAAAAGAATGAACTAAATCAACATCTTGAGTTTTGTTCATCATCCTAACATATCACTTGTATCTACTGTGCACAAAACACATACAAGTCATCTTATAGGTCTTTGTGAGATGTAAACTTTGGTTTTGCCCTAATCTAGGGATCATGCACATCTATCTAGGCATTTTGTAGATATTGGACATCCACCTAGGATGTCACTTGTTGATACTACATGTTGATAAATGTCATTTGTCCTTAATTTTAAGGAATCAAACATAATGCATAATAATGTTATGGCATACATCAAAAAGAAATAATTTTCAAAAGAAAGTTTCCTATAACTACATGATGTATGTATGTCATGACATAGTATTTTTTTTGTTTTTCATAATAAGGCATGAGTGCAAAATACAAAACTAAATATGATGTCACGGCATATAATGAGCAAACAATCATGGCAAGGTTTAGCATAAATAAAATACCTAGATTACCTATCTAAGTGTCCTTAAACCTTAGCTAAGTTAAAAATTAAACCTAGATTGGCCTCTAAACGCTCCAAGAAAATGCCAAAACCTAAATTGACATTTCTAGTTCTCTTGATTAACTTATGCCAATTGAAATTAAGCTTATTCCTCAAATGTTGGCATATTCCATTTTTCCACAAGAGTAGCACTAAGAAAATACCAAAATCCCAACTTGGTATTTCTTATATTTTCCGAAATTGTGCCAATTTAAAATAAAATCAATACTTCTCAAATTTGGCACATTTTACTCTTTCAAAGAGTAAATCATAAATCCATTTCATTTTCAAAAGTTAATAATAACCTTGAAAATGTTCCTTGAGTGTCAATTTCTTCAAAGTTGGGTTAACTACCCTTCTTTTTAGAGTTGACACTCTCTAACCCATCTATGGGGTGGAGAAAATGCTCCTAGGAACCCAAAACCTATTGGTGCTCCTTGGATGCTCTAGGTATTCACTAGGGATAACTTCCCTAGATACCTTCCTAGTGATCTTGTTTGGCTTCTTACAAGCCTTGGTCACCTTTTCTAGGTCAACCCTAGGGATTTCTTCCCTTGTGACCTTTTTGGTAACTTTGTTAGACTTCTTAGAAGTCTTAGTTACTTTAGTTGTTGCAAAGATACTTCTAGGGATAACTTCCCTTGTATCCTTGACTTGACCTCTAGACTTAGGGATGGTTCCATAGCTATATGGAACCCTATGGTAAGAAATTACATCCTTCTTAGCCTTAGGTTTGTATCCCAAACCACTATGGCCATTGGATGTCTTTGATACTCCTAGACCTAGGTTTTGACCCTTGGACCCTTGTGTCATATTTGTGATTTTTCTAAGAGTCCTCTCTAATTTATCATGTCTTGACCTCAAGGCTTGATTTTCCTTCCATAATTCTTCAACCTTAAGTTTTTCACTAAAACCTTGATTTTTCTTCTTCTTAGGCAAATACCTAGAATCCTTAGGGTTCTTGTCTAAATTCCTATCTACCTTTCTAAACCTAGGTCGAGAGGTTTTAGCATGATACGCTACATGATTTTCCTTAACTTTATCATGCCTCTTATTTTCATGGTAAATAGCATTAAAATGATATAAGTTAGAACTATCATGCTTTTTACCATTATTTAAGGGGATAGGCTCAATGAATGATACCTTCCTTTTTACCTTGGAGGCTCCCCTTTGAGTTGTGCTTCCTCCTTTGGCTTTGACCACCTTCTTCCCCTTAGGGCATTGACTTCGGTAATGCCCCTTTTGATTGCAAGAGAAGCACACAATGTGCTCCTTGCTCTTCTTTGTATTGGGGATGGTCTCCTTGGGCTTCTCCTTGCCCTTGGGTGCCACTTGACACTTCTTCTTGGCCAAGTTGGGACACTTGCTCTTGTAGTGTCCATTCTCCCTACACTCAAAACATATAATATGATTTTTATTTTTAAATGAACTATTTATACCTTCTTGTGTAGGGATGACATCTTCTCCTTTTGATCCGGAGGTAGAAGCATCCTCTTGATCCGAACTTGATACTCCTCCAATAGATTTGTCTTGACTTGTGTAGGTGGAAGCTTCTTCATCCTCTTCTCTTCTTGACTCGGATGTGGAGACTTCTCCTTCTTCTTGATCCAGTGTCACCAAAAATTGCTCCCCCTCAATCCTAGAGGTGGAGGCTTTATCATCTTGTACATGGAACAAGGAGTATGCTCCCTCATTGTTCCCTTCATTGCATTCCCTCGAAGATGAAGCTTCTTCTTAGACTTCTTCTTCGGAAGTTGAGCATCTCTCAACTTTGGAGTCCTCCTCTTGGTCTTGCTCCAATGAGTCGCCCTCTTTGGATTCCTCTTGATTCGGTACAGTGGAGGGTTCTTCATGGAGCTTAGCCAACTTGCTCCAAAGCTCTTTGGCATCTTCATATTGTCCAATTTTGCATAGAATTGTGCTAGGCAATAAATTAACCAATAATTTGGTTACCTTGTCATTTGCTTCGCACCTTTGGACTTGCTCCGGGCTCCATTTGCTCCTCTTGAGAACTTTGCTCTTTGAATTCGTTGGAGCTTCGAAACCTTCCATAAGAGCAAACCATTGCTCTATCTCCACCATTAAGAAGTTCTCGATCCTTGATTTCCAAAGATCGAAGCTTGTTGAAGCGTATGGTGGAGCCACCCTTGTGTCAAATCCAAGTCCATCTTGGAATTGCATCTTGAAGTTGAGCTTCTTGAATTCTTTGACTTTGATGAATTTGCTCCAACTTCTTCATCCTCTAGCTTTGCTTATTTTGTTTGCCCCTTCCAGCGATTGGGATCGAAAAGTAGCTAGAGGGGGTGAATAGCTCGTCGCGTGCTAGGTGCTCGTTGTAGCTTGTTTCTTCATAAATACGCAGCGGAAAATACAGAAACAAACTACACAATGCTAACAAGGAGGGTTTACTTGGTATCCACCTCACAAGAGGTGACTAGTCCAAGGATCCACACCTACTCACACACCCTCCACTATAAATAACACTCCTTTATGGTAACTACCAAAGGCGGAGAAGCCCTACAACATTCTCAATACAAGAAGAAGAAAGGGAAATACAGGATAAGCAAAAGCTTACGAGATGTACAGTAAAAACCCTAACCCTAACTCCTTCTTCTTGCTTTTGATCCGCCTCTTGACTTGGAAGAGCCTCCAAGAATCTTCAAGAACTGACGATCTGGAGCTTGGAGAGAGCTGTGGAGTTGTTGGAGAGGATCGGAAGAAATGGCCGAGAGTTCTACCGAAGGAATCGCACGCCTGCAGCCTTTATTTGCGCCAACGGTCGGATCCCGATCGATTGGATTGCTCCCAATCGATCGGGGAGGCTTTGGATCGATCCACTGATCGATCCAGAGCGCCTCTTTGCTCTGAGAATTTGCCTGGATCGATCAACGGATCGATCCAGGGCTTATCGCGACAAATCGCAGCTTCCCAATCGATCCACTGATCGATTGGGGCCTCTGGATCGATCCACTGATCGATCCAGCAAGCTTCTGTGCGCTCGCGATTGCCTCCCAATCGATTCACTGATTGATTGGGGCGAAGGCTTCTCGCGGGGACTCCCCAATCGATCGGCCAATCGATTGGGCTCCAGCCAATCGATCGGCTGATCGATCCAACTGCTGGGTTTTGCCCAAAACCAAGTCCCAAGCCCCTCAAACCAACATCCGGTCAACCTTGACCTGTTGGTACATCATGCCTAGCATCTAGTCACCCTTGACCTGCTAGGACTCCCTCACCAAGTATCTGGTCAATCCCTTTGACCTACTTGGACTTTTCTCCTCTTGCCAAGTATCCGGTCAATCCCTTTGACCCACTTGGACTTTCACCAGATGTCTGGTCAACCTTGACCCATCTGGATTTCCCTGTACCTGGCTTCACTCACCAGGACTTCTCTTCTGCCTGGCTTCACTCACCAGGTCTTTCACCTAGCTTCACTCACTAGGATTTCTCTTCTGCCTAGCTTCACTCACTAGGACTTTCACCTGGCTTCACTCACCAGGATTTTCCTTCTGTCTAGCTTCACTCACTAGGACTTTCACCTGGCTTCACTCACTAGGACTTTCACCTGACTTCACTCACCAGAATTTTCCTTCTGCCTAGCTTCACTCACTAGGACTTTCACCTGGCTTCACTCACCAGGATTTTCCTTCTACCTAGCTTCACTCACTAGGACTTTCTCACTGCCTAGCTTCACTCACTAGGACTTTCACCTATCTTCACTCACTAGGATTTCCTCACTGCCTAGCTTCACTCACTAGGACTTTCCTTCTGCCTAGCTTCACTCACCAGGTCTTTCCAGTCAAGTATCCGGTCAACCTTGACCTACTTGACTCTCCATCACAATCTCCACACATGAATCATTGCACCTGCAATCTCCATGTGTTGTCTACATGTATTGTCAAACATGTATTGTCAACATGTATTGTCAAACCATCAAAACATAAACATTAAGACTCGAACTTGACCCAATTCAAACTCAGTCAAACTAGGTCAACCTTGAACTGGGGAATATTGCACCAACAATCTCCCAACACTCTGTGTTAACCTATGGACGGGCTGGTGGGGGCGAGCAAATCGCCTTTTGTCATTTACAAATTATATAGGTGATTGCTCTAATAGGGTTTATGGTTAATTTTCAGCGGGTATAAAATATTTGATTGGGTATATGACCTCCTCATACAAAGGATTGTTGTGTTAGGGTAAAAATATCCTCTGTGATTTATGTCTGTATCTAGCTAGGATAGCGGTGATATTGAGTCACTTGGGGTGAGAGTTATTACCTTTAAGGTAGAAATTTAGATTCCCATGACGTATCCAGTTGGTTAGAATGTATCAGATTTGCTACAATGGGGTAGGGATCAATTCCCGATGGGTTCATGTCCTTGAAAAAAAACTCCTCCCACCCCCTAACTACTTGACGGTTGGCTATAAGCTGTCATCGTGAACTGGGGACCGACTTTAAGGAGCATCTGAGGTGAGCATAATCGCCTTTTATTACAATCTAAGGTAGATATTTAAGGTTGGAATTTCATAATTTTAAATTTTACTTGGATTGAATCATTTACACCCGTATTTGTATCCTTTTTCTAAGGGTGTCAAAAATGGATCCACGATCCAATCCAAGTTGATAAAAAAATCAGGTTGGGTTCGAGTCGAATTTGGATTGGAGGATTTTTGGATTGGGGATTTCCAGGTCGAATTCAGATTGATCTAGATTAACCCGAATTTAAGTTTTAGTGGATTTTTTAAGGTTAAATCAAATTTTATTTTAAAAATTAAGATATTTTTATGTATATTAATATCAATTTTAGTATGATAATGATGAAATATTGAGATGAAAGTGAAGAATTATAAAATAAAAAAAAAGGTAAAAAATCATTTTAAATCAAGCTATTCTAGTTATTGGGGTCGGATTGGATTCGGGTTAAGCTTTTTTATAATTTTTTTAAACCTAATCTGAATAGAATCTGATTCGACCCACCCGAATTGACACTTGTATCTTTTTCATATACCTCCCTAAGGTTGGATTTTTTTTGTATATTTTATCCTCACGGGTGCAGCCAATGGTGGTAAAAAGATAATTCGCTCACCCAGCACATTCGTCAGCCTGTCCTCAGGCCAACACGGAAGAGGCAAATCGGGGATGACTACTAGCCTTGGATAGCTGAATAGCGACAGATGATCCTCTGGTCCACTTTTTGTGGACTAGGAGATCATCCACTTTTTATGGACTAGGGGATGATCCACAATGCAATCGCGGTCGGATCACAACCACGATTTAGTTATAATTGGTTGCGATCTCTCCCTGGGTTTATCTTCCCATCCAGGTTGTAGTTTGGGTCTTGATGGGTGGCCGGATGGCGCCGATGGTAGGTGGATGGTCGGGTGGCCGCACTATGAGGCGTCGAGCGGGGGGCGGCCTCTGGCTGTCCACCCCGACCCAAACTATAACCTAAGTGGAAAGGTGAACCAAGGGAGGGATTGCAATCAATTACGAGCGAATCATGATCGTGCCACAGTTACATTGTGGATCATCTCCTAGTCCACAAAAAGTGGACGAGAAGATCTGGTCTCCTGAATAGCACATGGGGGAGGGTAGGCATTTGGGAGTCCAGATTCTTTGTTCCGCAATCCCTGGTTCCGTCCTAGTCCCTTTGTAATTTGCATGTCAGATTGCGATCGAAATCTGGCCAAAATTGACTGTGATATTGCCTGTGTTCACCTTCCTACATAGATTATATTTTTGGGTCGAGCTAAGTGGTTGAATGTCACTAGCTGGGGGCAAACTGTATGGTGCCTAACAGGGGACCTGGCTCGATCCAAAACTATAACCTAGGTAGGAAGGTGAATCCAGAGTATATCGTAACCGATTTTAATCAGATTCTGATCGTAATAAGATGTACAAATTGTAGAAAGGACCAAGAAGGGACCATGGATTGCAGACCAAAGGATCTAAACTCAGACACCTGAGATGATATAACTAGTAAATATGTTCCTCCTCATGTCAACATATTTTATTATTTAGGGGGATCACACTTACTTGTTTTTTAGTACAAGTAGCTACATGTTTTGTTATAATTTTTTACTACCATCCGATTGTTACAAAGACTTTTTCATCTATTCAATACATAATGACTAAGGCCAACTTTAGTCGATTAATCCGATCAATTCATCGATAGTCGATTAGTATGATGGTTCTAATGAGGATTCGGATTCTTCACATATTTCATGTATACCTTAAGCAGAATTTAACTCTTATACTTCATGATAATAATATCACTATATACTAGTTAATTGTCCGTCGCAAGGAAACTCAGGCTAGAGTTGAGTTAGAACTCGAGGTGGTTATCAGTGAGGTATGATTCAATTGTGGACGTGGATAAGCCCCCGGGATCTAACCATCTAAGGTTGGAATTTCATAATTTTAAATCTCGATTTAGTAAATTTAATTGTACTCTTTATTTAGCAAAATAATAAAAAACAAAACTAAATTAATTTGTTGTAAAACGAATAATGTTTTGAATATGTAAATGAAATAAATGAGCGAATCCGGTGCGTTTTGGAAGAGCAGCTCTTGTTACGGCCGGACGGCGAGAGGTCGGAGAATCTGCGATCTCTGCTCCAAGATCTGGAGGACCTCAAGACATGCATCTCGGATCCCAGTCGCGTCGGATCCATCGATCAGGGATTCCACCATCATTTTTCCGATAAACTTGTTAGCCTATCTCCGTTCTTTACTCTTCGACCCGCCTGATCTGGTTAAGCTGTGTGGACTTTGGTTTCGTCGTAGTCGTCGTAAAATTCCATTTTTGACTTCTTTCTTTTCTTAATTCGATATCTTTGAATTGTCTAGTTGTTTTTTTTTTCCCTTCCACGCTTCGTTTTTAGATGAAAGAACGAGTTATTAAGGTTATGAATTTGAAGAAGGCTGGCATGACTAAGAGATCCAAAGTGAAGGTATGCAACTTTGGAAATCATACTCTCTATAATAAAAAAAATGTAACTTTGAGATTGTTAATCTTAATTGATTGGTGACTCATGATGCAGGACATGAGCACTGAGGTTGTTGATAACAACCCCTACAGAAGGCTGATGGCGCTTCAACGTATGGGTATTGTAGTGAACTATGAAAGAATACGAGAATTCTCAGTAGCAATAGTAGTGCGTGCTCATTTATCTTGGAGGCTTATGTGCACAGCAATCTTTTGCAATCGATTAACAAACTTGGTCGCCTTATTATAGAGAGGAAATCCTACTATATTATCAAGAAATATCATTCAGTTAAGGCCTTTGGGCTTACCGTCTTACGCACTTACTAGCCTTGCGGGAATCTAGACCAAGGATGCATATCGAGTCTCCACCTTCCAGCCTGTTGTTCTTTTCTTGGAATAACACCTTCGGGAATTTAGTTTTTGAGCAATCATTCAGCAAATGATATGAAAGAGTCTCTCACCTTCACCTTGAACTCAAAAGTTAGCCTGCCATGAGCTTAAGTATAAAACTCAAGCTCTGATACCAGAATAGGATCGCTTTCTAGGAATTTGAAATGAAAACCTGAGCTAGTGCTCGGAGTCTTATTTCCCTCTAGAAAGATTACAAACTTAAGCTTAAGAGCTGAGACAGACTAGGAATAAACAACTTGGTGTTGCTCAAGTGTGTCTAAACCTCTTACTCGCTCTTTCTTATATAGGCAGAGGAAAGTTGTAGATAAGATCAAAGCGAGTGTTCATTGGGCTCCATCGTCCTTTGATTCTCTACCTTTTGTCTGTCATTTACAAACTTTACAACTATTCGAAAGGACGACTTACAAACTTTACAGCTAATAATATTCGAAAAGGACGGCTCCCCGAGGCTCAATCCTTTCTTCTTTATTAAAGCACTTTTACACCTGTCTTCTTTGGATGTTTTTGGGCTCATCACTTGCTTTCTGATTAGGGCGGAGTTTCTTGTATTATTCTATAGGCCTCCAGTAATGCATTGGATGCCCTCCAGAGGTCTCTTCTTGTCTCTTGGACAACCGGAAGTTTCTCTATCCAATAATTATGCTTTCCTCCTTCAAGATGCCTTCTATGATTGAAATCATGTTCTTTCATTTGTTGGATAAGCTCTAGTTCCTGTAATGCTAAGGAAGTATTCCTGATAGCTTGTCTTTAAATATCCTCCATCCTTTTGCGCTTCTGGTGTTCCTCTGGAGCAATTATATTTTTAGAGGTATCATGAATCAGATCCTCATATTCTGTTAACAAGGGGAATTGAGTTGATCCCCCCAAGCCTTCTTCTGTTAATACGGCTAAGGCTTTTGGCTTGTCCACCAATCTTGATAAACTATCTGCAAAAATATTTAATTTTCCATCAATATGTTCAAAATTTACCTTTACCCTGTGCCCGTAATGAAGTCTGTGAAGGCAATCCATTGAACCCGAGAAGGTTTATTTTTGACAGATTTATTATGGAAGCTGATGATTGCCTGGCAATCTGTTTTTAATGTGATCTCTTCTTTGCCAAGGAAATGGATTTTTAGAGCATTCATAGTTTCCATGGCGGCATAGATTTCTGCGTCTATTGTGGACTTAACGACTAGAAACTTTCCGTGTGCATAGGCACAGATCTTTTCTGATTTTCTTGGGCTATATTTGTTAGGCTTCCACTTGCAAATTCCTCCCCAGCTCACCATAGATCCATCTGTTTCTAGAATTATATAGGCTTCTTCTGGCGGAATTTCTAGATCAGGCAAATTCTACACCTGTTCTTTTATCTGTTTTACCAACGCCCAGTCAGAGCTCTTCATTCTTTTATCACCATGTGGCGAAGTCTTCTCATATAAAGGGGCTAATTTAGTACTTAAATTTGGTATATACATTCTGGCATAATTTAGAATACCTAGCCAGGAACGTAGAACTTTCTTTTCTTGCAGTTGCTCGTCATTTACCTCAGCAATTTTCTTTATTATATGGGGTTGCAACTTGAGTTTTCCTTCCCCTATTTCCGCACCTAGAAATTCAATCTTGGGAACCGCCAACTTACACTTAGTTGGGGATAGAATTAATCTGTTCTGCACCAAGCATTATTTCTAAATGCTTAATATGATCCTTCTCGTTTTTGGAAAAGACTAAAATGTCATCAATATAAACAACAATAAAATCACTAGTACCTTGAAAACATTGATCCATCTTCCTTTGGAAGGCCACTGGTGCATTCTTTAGTCTGAATGACATTACAAGCCATTCATAAAGTCCGGACGGGCATATAAAAGCAATCCATTCTACTGATGTCGGATCCATTGCTATTTGATGAAATCCAGACTTAAGGTCAAACTTTGAATATATCTTGGAATTTCCAACCTTCTTTAATATGGTATTTATCCCAGAAGACTGTACTGGTCTTTATATGTGTTATCATTTAAAGCCCTATAATTGAAGATCATTCTTTCCTTTCCTTTGACCTCTTTGCCTGTCTTTGGGTCTATACTTGTTCCAGATTGGACGATCATGGCCATAGTTCGGTGTCTGCTCTTACTGGGCCGGATTACTTTTAATTCTAGTAATGCCTGAACATACTTTTCAAATATCTGCTTCATAACTGGTGTCACATGGGATAGCGGCTTGTCTTGTATTGTAATGTCTGGATTGATTATGTCACTTTTACACATAATCTGATTTTTTGCCCAATGCTTTAATGGGTCTTCTCCGATGAATCCCTGCTCCTGGAGTCTGTTTAATAACGGGTCATGCTTTATTAAGATTGAAGTATTGGATGGTACTCCTGCAAAGAATATCTTTTCTTGGATTTCTAAATATTCATCCTCATTTAATTCCAACTCCTCAATAGCTGTTGTTGCAGATTGATTAGTAGCAATGGTAGTAACATTTTTATAAAACGTTGCCTGGTTTCCTTCTATTAGTAATCCGCCTTGCATGCTTCGGATAAAGTTGCATCCTAGTACCATTTGAATTCCTTCCCCTAAAGTCATATCAAATGAGTAGGTAAAGGGGATACGAAATTTATTCTCACCAATCATCATTTGTCCTCCTTTTAATTTCCAGTTTGCTGCTTGCCTTGAATTTACTCCGTTGATCATCACAGTGTAGGAATTTTTCTCCAGGGCTTGTGAAGGGACTGATTTCTTGTCAATACAACATGATGTGGCTCCTGTATCTAATATTGCATTAACTGAGAAAGGAATTATATCAGGAATTTCAAATTTTACTGTCATGTTGTATAATCGATTAACTGTTCTTTTCTAGTGATACTGCCCTTCAGATGCTTTCAGCACTGAATATTCTTCTAAGAATATTATTTATTCCTTCCCCTTTTGAAGGTCCTTTTCTGTTAGATCCCTCAGGTCTTCCATTAATTCTTCAGTTAATAGTTCTTCTTCGGTATCCTGTTGCTTCCGCAGTCTTTCTACTTCCATCTTCAGCCTCCTGTTTTCAGATAATAGGAAATCAATATATTTTATTAGTTCAGGTGCCATATTTCTATCATCATATTGTCGTGGGGTCGGAGGTGCTACTTTGATTTGCATCTTGAGGTAATTATTAGCACATAATGTGCAGGCAGTTAACCTGCAGTTATTGCAATGTACTCTTGACCTTTGGGTTGTCTGTTGTCCGCAGAACCTGCATTTAATCCAAGAAGTGCTTATTTCTTGATTAATAAGCCAATCATGTATGCAATTAGCTTGTTCTTCGGGAATGTCTACTTGGACTTGCCATCCTCCTTCACCTATAAGGACAAATAAATTTTCTTTGTAAGGTAAAGTGCAGGTTGCAATACCGCAATGTTGATTTGTGTTAGTTTCCCCTTCTGATACGCTGCAGATAGCGTCACTATCTGATTCATTAAGATCAACTGATACTATATCATAATCCTCAGGCAGGTCCAATTCTTTTAGCATAGCTATTCTTTCTTTGCTCCCGAATTTATTACGGCATTCTTTAGCGAAATGGCCTTCCTCGCCGCAAATATAGCACTTACACTTTTTTACCTTGGATTTATCATCTTGGTACTTCTTCTTTATTACTTGTACATGGGTTTTATGTGATTTTCCTTTGTAATTATGCGCCTTGCATAATCCATAACGCTTTCCTGGTAGTAACCTGGAATAGGGATCTGTGCACAAAATTGTAAGTCTTTTAAACTTCGCTGTAAAGATGCTTGCTTACACATTTCTTGTAGCTCTTGGTATGCATGATGTATTCTTGGAAGGACTCCAATAGTATTGCCCCAAAGTTTTTCCTGGAATTTCTGCTCCAGATAACTCCCAATTAGCGGAGGCATCTTTCGGTAGAACTTGCTAGATAGTTCTTCATTAATAAACATCCTTCCCCTTTTTGCTGCGATTTCCTTATATTGATTCATGTAGAATAGTATATCCTTGGTGCTTGTGCATACTAACCTTTCAAGATCCAGATAGGCTTGGTTTTGTTCTTTCGTCGAACCGGTTGATGGATCTTCAAGGATAATAATTCTGCGTATTTGGGACAGTACATTATGAGTTTCATCTGCAGAGTTTATTAACTTATCATACTGTTCTGGATACATCATCCGCCATTGAATGAACATCTTCTTCTCTATCTCCCCCAAGAGATTTTCAATATATTGGACTTTAGTTCTTTTGTCGGCCCATATCTTGGAGTCAACAACATTCGTTGTGATCAATTCCCACCTTGAGATTACATCATTATAAAGCCCAATATTATCAGGTAAGACCAAAAGTGCACATGTTTGTTGTTGGGCTGATGGCAATACCCACTGCTCATTGTTGTATCCCTTCCTTAGTTCTTCAATCTTTGCATCGATGAAGTTTGCGTCTTGGTAAGGATTAGAGGTTGAAGGTTTTTTTTGTTGCTGGAGCATATTGTGGTGGTCCCATCATAGAATCTTCCGGCGGGTTATAAGGTGAAATAGCAATTGTTGAGGAGGATGCCAAAATACTTGTCTTCATTACAGGGTAGTCCATGTCCAGATTATGAGCTAAGGTTTCATCATATATTGGGCTTAGTATTTGTTCTTCATCATTGTCCCAATCAGAATCTGCTGTAATAAATGAATCAGAGTCAGAATTGAAATTAAAGTTACCTCCACCAGCTTCCGTACAGAATGGATTAAGCCATTCCTTCTCATATGTTAGGGTATATAAATGATTGGCCTCGTGGACTCTGGGATAATCCTGAAATTTAGGGAATAATTGTGCCCTTCGCCTTTGGCAGTATTCTTCAATGGATATATTTTGATTTAGCATTTGAGAGAGTGGGGCAGAAGAGTGACTACATATGGCCTGATTGTTTGTAGGAGTGTCAGTTACTGTCTCATACGTTGGATGAACCGGAAGTAATTTACTGATTAAGTCATCCCACTCTGGGTCCCCATATGAATAGTATTTCCCTAAACTTCAGCAATGGCTTGGACTTGTTGGCTTGTGGATCCAAATCCTCCATTTTGTATAACTGTGGATCATAATTTGTCTATCTGAATTACCTCTAGGGTAATAATGCATTCCAGAATAATCTGTGCGACTGCTTCGCTTTTCTGCAGGGTTAATGGTTCAAATGTCATATTAAAAATTAGAATTTTAACCTCACCCCGGTAATCGCAATCGATTACTCCTGCGCCGATTATGTACCTTATTGTACTCGCTTTTTCCCTGAAAATTTCCTTGAAGAGTTGCCCTCCTTTAGATCAATTTAAGGAAACCATATCTGTTTGCTTTAAGCTATGATTGGTCCAACAGCAAATATAGCTACATGATTTTGTCAAAATTATTCTTGCATAATTCCTTTGTACAGAACAATTCATGAGAATAAAGTTTTATTGTATCAAGACTTGCTTGTCTCTTTCAAACAATTATTTCCCAAACAATAATTTAAATTCTCAATCATTTTTTTCCATTGTGAGATAAATAATTAACTATTAGAGTGTCTTTTCGTGAAAGGCTTATGTAACCTGGTTCTGTATTACACATAAATGGTTAATAATACATTTGGTTAGATCTGCACATCTCTGAATGAATTAGGAAGTAATCTCAAATACTAAGATTATGATCATTAATGAAACTATCTATATTAGGGTAAGGAAACATCCTTGCATGAATGCTAGAAAATGAAAGCATATAAAAGTGTTGACATGGAGATCTCTATCGGTTGGTTAACAAGAAACATCATGGCGTTATATGTTCTGGTGACAAGCATGTTCTATCTGTATATTCAATTTACTGTTAATCTTATGAATTATTGTTTCTTAATCTTATTTTGATAATTCTACTATCTTTTGCATTTTTTTTGTTAGATCTTATAAACCTGTATTTTCAAAAGATTAAGTACCTTTTGGCATTTCTCATGGTGTTTCTCCTATGGATACAGGATACAAGGTATAGGTGGTGTAGGCAGTGTTGCTATAGAGATGCTCACTAGATGTGGTATTGGTCACCTTCTATTATATGACTATGACATTGTAGAGTTGGCTAACATGAACAGGCTATTCTTCCGTCCCAATCAGGCGTGATATTTTTCAATCAATATGTTTTTTTTATTATTATCATTGTTAGATAACCGTCATTTGGGATATTCATATTCAACCTGTTCAGTGCTCATCTAGTAGTTACAGAGATGCTACAACTCAAATTTAAACACTAGACAATATATTCTTATTCTTGGTGACCAAATTCTCTATTGTCAGGTAGGCATGACCAAGACTGATGCTGCTGTTCAAACCCTTGAAGAAATCAATCCTGATGTTTTGTTGGAAGTAAGAAAAAATAGACACAGTAACCATTTGATCATTATTTCATTAGCCTTTCACCTTTCAGTGGTCATGGAATATTTCTTATTTTATTGTCATGTTTTGCAGCATTATTGATGTATTTACACCTACTTTTTCATGAAATCTTGTGATTACTAAAAGAATAATAACCTTAATATGACCAATATGTTCATAAAGTAATACACAACATTCTCATCAGAAGCTCAATCTTAGTATCTGATGCCATAAATTACAAACTATAGAGCATTAGTTAGCTATTTTTGGATTGGTTCCTACATTACTTCTATAGTTAGTGCATCTTGCAAATTCTAGTTAATCATGCAATGCTACTTTTTAATTAATGCTTATGAGTTTTTTCATACCTTGCTTTTGACTTCTGACCTCTTTTTAACACATTGAAACGCCAATCATTGTCTTCATTTTTGAGCATTCAACTCTAGTCAAAATAGAAGTTCTAAAGAATTTTTACTACACATTTTTGCTAATTTATTATATTTTGTTCTTGTTTAGTTATAGGATTTCAAATATAGTTAAGAGATAACAACTTAAGCTTTTCTTTTTACTAGAGATATTCACTGAACATTACAACTGTGAAAGGGTTTGAAGTTTTTGTTGAGAGCCTCAAAAGAGAAGTTTCTTTGAAAAGCAGAGAGATGAGTGGAGTTGATGTTGTTTTAAGTTGTGTTGACAACTATGAGGCTCGTATGGTTGTGAATCAGGTTGGTTGCCTATTCTTGGAACAATGCTGTCAGTTTTAAGATGCTAGGTCAATATCAAATACTTTGGATGATTGGTTTTTAATGTAAGTTGTCCATCATTTTAATCAGAGAATCTTTTACCGTCAGGCATGCAATGAACTGGGAGAGACATAAATGGAATATGGTAAATTATTGTTCTCTTTCTTTAGGTTCAAACTTCTAGCTTTATTTTATTCATCTACCAAATATTTTGTGTTTGTGCTCATGGTGTTGGTGTTGGAAATACCAGCTAATCGAACCTAATTTTGATAATGGCAAAGGGTTCAAAGTTAAGTTGTGTTGTGATCTAACAAACTTATCTGAGTGTGCAGGCAAGACTTAGTTGAGGCGAAGCAACGAAGTCTTGGTCAAGGGATTGGGCACAAAGTCCTGGTCAAGGGATTGAGCATGAAGTCCTGGTCGAGAGGATTGGACACTAAGTCCTGGTCAAAGGATTGGACACGAAGTCCTGGTCAGGTGGACTGGGCAAAAGACTTGGCAAATCGAGGACATCGGACAAAAGTCCTGGGGGAAATAGAAGTCTAGGCAGGTCGAGGATCAGACGTCTAGCAAAAGTTCCGAGGGTCAAGATTAGATGCTTAACAAAAGTCCAAACAGGTGTTTGGCAAAAGGTAACTCTTCTAAGAGGAGTAGGTGAGGATGCGTTCCCTGGTGAGGGAACAGTAGCGTCGGTTCGACTTAGGGTTTCATGGGAAATCTGAAAATCAGAACCAAACAATCCCGAGATTGTCAAACTAAGTTAAAATGTTATATTTTACCTTTTATGCTAACTCTGTGGTGCAGGAAATCGAAGCTGGAAGTTGGCCGAAAAAGGGACTTCCAGGCATTCGGGAAGGGTCCGGGCACCGGGATGTTCAGGCGCCTAGAGTGGGTCCAGGCACTCGGAGTGCAGATGACGTAGCACGCTCCGATTGGCTAGCACACATGCTCGGAAATGGAAAAAACCTACGCAGATAGAGCTTGGCCAAGGTGTGGCCACGTCAGCTTCTAGGCACCCAGGGGTGATCTAGGCGCCCAGAGTTGGATAAATCCCCGACGAAGCAGTAAAACTAACTTGTGTTAGCGATTTCTTTGTCCTTCTCTTAATTCTATTTCCACTTCATTTTCTCTAGTTTTTTCGAAAAACGTGAAAAAAAACCACAAGCGCTATTCAACCTCCCCCCAAATGCATTCTTCAATCCTTCACATGATAGTACAACAAATAGCATATTAGCAAACATAAACCTTGTTCTATTTGATGGATCGTTTGAAGCGATAGAGGGGGGGTGAATATCGCGCGCTTTAAAATTATTCTTTTCTTTTGAAACCGAAGTCGTGCAGCGGAAAATAAAGAGAGACAAGGTATTTTACTTCGTTCGGAGCCTAGCTCGACTCCTACTCGAAGGCCCACAGTCCTTGACCGCACCGATGGGCAAAGCACTAAAACTCTTCTCTCCGAACTCCTCGGAGAGAAGCAGATCGTACAAGTACAAGAGATATAAGATAGTAACAGCTCTACTATCTTATATAATTTAAGTGCAATAATAATAAATTTACCGACAAATGAATTTGAAAGTCGAAGCTTGTGGTCGGCGCGAATGCAGAGATTGATGGAGACTTGTTGCTTCGAGCAGCTTGCAGAACAGCAATTTTTTGATCAGTAAAAGTTATTTTTGGCCTATGACCTCGAGCCATAATTTATAGGTGCACTGAGGTTCGGTCGACCGATCCCTCTGTTAGGTCGACCGAACCAGCTCCGATCACCCACAGCTGGAGTCTGACGCTGGCTCGTAAATTCTGCATTAACTGGCCTTCAATGGTTCGGTCGACCGAACCCTTTTATCGGTCGACCGAACAAGCTTTTACCTTATTCGTCGAAGTCTGCCAGAATCTTGAATTAATGCGCGTTTAATGTTGATTGGATCGGTCGACCAATCAAGCCTGACCTGCAAAACAGTGTTAGAACAAAAACATCCTGCAACATAAAGGTTAGCACAATAATATTATAATGCATGAGTAATATAAAAGACAGTAGAACTGTCTTGATCTCAACTTTGAAACCTTCCCGGTTTCTTCAGTTGGATCAGCGATCTAAGGTTGTTCCCTCTGGGAACCCGACCTCACTGTCACTCCTCCAGTTTGCTTACCTCAACTTACCTACCAAACTTTGATCCTCCAGATCCAGTTTGGACTTTTCACTCAGCCTTGATCGGCTCCCTAGGACTTTTCTTTTGATCTTCAGTCCTCCAGACTTCTCGATCACATCGCCAAGCATTGGGTCCCCTTGACCTGCTTGGACTTGCACTTGGGTTCCACGATCTGCTAAGACTTTTCTGCCTAGCCTCCAGCTAGGACTTTTCCAGTTGAGTAGACATCCTGCACACTCAATCAACTTGTTAGATCACAACAAGACTTAACTTGGAACCTTTGACAACATCAAAACTCAGGTTTGATTCTGGTGCAACTTGCACCAACAATCTCCCCCTTTTTGATGTTTGGCAACCAAGGTTCAAAGTTAAGTTAAACATATGCAACTAGTAAACAAGCAATTTCAATTCTTATTTCTCCCCCTGAAATAATCATCTCCCCCTGAATTCACTATCTCTCCCCCTTTGACACACATCAAAATTAGGGGAAGTCAAAAAACTAAACATAGAACATAAGAAAGTCTAACATTTTGAAAATAAGGAAAGATTAAACAAGTAAAGAGAAGTTAAACTTTTAGTAAAGGAAAACTAACTATTCAAAAATATACTAAGGTTTGAAAGGATATCAAATTTTTCTAAGTTTCAAAATCATATTTTTACTAAGTGATCAAAATTTGAAAAAGAGTTTAAAGATAGAAAATGATTTATAATGTGAAAAGAGTTTGAGAAAACACTTTTAAAATTAAATTACTAAAAAAAATATCAATCTTAAAATTAATGTTTTTTTTTAATTTTGAAAAAGATGTTAAAGAAAACAATTTTCAAAATAAATAGACTAAGTGAAAAATTTTGAAAACGTGTTTAAAGAAAATAATTTGAAACACTAATAAAATTTATAAAATTATTTTGAAGATAACTCCCCCTAAAATTGATATTTATCCTAAAAGTCCAAGTATGGTTTGGTAAACTAAGGAAAAAGGTCCTTATGATGAAATGTCCAACCTTTGTCCAAGACTAGTTATCACAAGATAGTAGCAAGTTGACTCAGGTTGGTCAATTTGAGCATTTATAACTAGCAAGGTTTTAACTTACTAGTCAACTCAAATTGATCAATGTCTGTTATTTAAAGCCCAGATTTATAGCGATGCATTAACATAAGCATCTGAAATCTAGGGCTATGACCTAAGCATCTCACCCATTCTAAGTTATCAAGCAAGGGATCCTACTGTGCTTGTGAGATGCTGGCTCCTATAACTATAAGATCATGCAATTCTACGGTAAGACCTAGGCTATTCCAGAAAGTGAAAAATAATTTCAAAGAATTTTGAAAAAATTTTAAATTGGAATTTTTACAAAAATACATTTGAAAAATAAACTAAGTAGTAATTTTCAAATTAAAAGAACCTATTCTACAAAATTTATCAAAAACTACTAAACACCGAAGAGTAAACATAGTCATAATTCAAGTTAAGTAGTAGATACAATAAGTCACAAAAGATAAATCCTTAAATCACTCATCCTCCTCCTCCTCATCTCTCAGATAATCAAAGATCCTTTGCTGCTCCTTCTGTAAAGTATCAGTACGCTCCAACATCTCATGACGACGATCAGCAACTTGTCCCTGAAGAGAGCTGTACTGATCATCCATTTTTGTTTCCAAGGAGTCAAAGCGACTGAAAATATCATCTCGCAGACGGGTAAAGAAGTCACTAGTTGGAGGAGGAGGAGGAGAAGTATATGAACTGCTTTGAGGAAAATCGAAGAAGGGTGTCATGGCAAATCCAGGATCAATGACCACAGGAGGAGGCCCAGTAACGGGAACCGGATCATCCTCATCAATAGGATCGTCGACAGCTGGTGGGATGTAGTGTGGATGTGTTCGTTTGTACACAAGCCCTTCGCCGCTTGTCTTAATCCCAGCCAAGGATAATTGCCTAACCCCGACAAGATCAAAGTCAGACAACTCAATCAACTCGCCTCGATGAACCCCTACTCCGAGATTGGCAATATAAGCAGTGAGAACATGACACTGAATCATATGAACCTTAAATGAAGTGTTGTACCCTGAATAGTAAATGATAGATCTGAATACCCAGTAGCCTAGGTCAAAGTCTAGTCTATGTCTAAGAGCGTACATCAGAAAAAGATGAACTGGACGCAAAACGCCCTGATCTCCAGATGATAAAGGATAAATGCAAGACACAATCATCTTATAAAAAGCATTGTCTCTTCGACTAAGGGGTACAGTTGACATCTTTTTAGGACGAGGTCCTTCAAAGAAGTCAGCATACATGAGATCTAGAGTCAGATGAGAGAAAGGAGCAGGTAACGGATCAGGAAGAGACTTACTAAAAAAAATACGGTTAATTGACGGTCAAATCCGTAGAAATCGAAGAAACATGTCAAGATCAAACAACATGTCTCGAGTAGCAACTCTAGTCCTAAAATGATGGGGATCAAGTTCGCACAAGTTGTGGTAAAATTCCAAACAGAGAATAGGATTGTATGCATGTCTACAAAAGATGATGCTATCAAGTTGATAGTGTTGATTGATCGCTATGACCTCAGGACAAAAGGTTTGATAGAATTGGAGATCCAAACAACGAGTACCGATAACCTTAAATTTTTTATTAGGAAAAGATAGACGTAATTCTTCGGTAGAGAACCTAGGATCTTGGCTAGGATTAAGAGAGCTAGCCTCTCTTTGTGCAATAGCTCTACTTTTCTCACTAAAAAAAATAAAACAAAATGCAATAAGTAACTTGTGCAAAAATATTAAAAGGAATAGAATAAAAGAAAGTTACCGAGGCATTTTCAGATGGGAAGAGGTTGGAATCGGCGAATAGTATAGGAGATAGAAGAGTATAAGAATGGATTTGGATGAGTTGTGAGGGTTGCTCGCTTCTACTTATATAGAAGATGATCGGTCGACCGATCAAGGGTTCGGTCGACCGATCCCTTAAATCTCTCGTCCTTTTGACCGGTGAGCAGACGTTCGGTCGACCGATAAAAACTTTCGGTCGACCGATACTTTAATTTTGGCACAGATAGAGGGAAGGTGAAGGGTAGTTGAACGGATGAGATTTTATGTTTTCGGTCGACTGATAACCAAGTCCGGTCGACCGAATAATTGAATAGTCTTTCTGTGGCATAAACAAGGTTCGGTCGACCGAACCAATTGTTCGGTCGACGGAACAAATTTTTTTTTTTAAATAATTTTTAATTTAAGTTTTAAATTAATTTTTAATAAAGTTTAAAATAAGTTTTTTAATAAGTTTAAAATAAGTTTTTAATATAATTTTTAATAAAATAATTTTTAATTAAGTTTAAAAAGAATTTTTAAAATCATTTTTAATTAAGTTTAAATTAAGTTTTAAGTTTAAAATAAGTTTTAAGTTTAAAATAAGTTTTTAAAATAATTTTTAATTAAGTTTAAATTAAGTTTTAAGTTTAAAATAAGTTTTTAAAATAATTTTAATTAAGTTTAAAATAAGTTTAAAATAAGTTTTTAAAATAATTTTTAATTAAGTTTAAATTAAGTTTTAAGTTTAAAATAAGTTTTTTAAAATAATTTTTAATTAAGTTTAAAATAAGTTTTTAAAATAATTTTTAATTAAGTTTTAAGTTAAGTTTGAATTAATTAGAATTAATTTTAGTTTGAATTAGAATTAAAATAATTAGAATTAATTTTAGCTTGAATTAGAATTAATTAGAATTAAATTAATTAGAATTAATTTTAGTTTGAATTAGAATTAATTTTATTTTGAATGAGGTTATTGAACCCATGTTAGATTCAAACTTAGCTTTGGGTTAATCAAGCAGGCGTCCTAAGGATAAGTTTCAGTTCAGTGGCGAGACATATGGCCTACTTGAATATCATTAGACCACTTGCTGAAGACTTTCCAAACTGTTTCTACCCAAAAAACTTAATACTAAATTTTGGTCTAACTAGCCCATGTTTGACTGGGGTAGCTTCGGTCAGATCTACTAAGTCTAGTGCACCAGGTAGAATTCTATATTCAACCTAAACATGCCTTCGACAGAGTTTCCTTGACGTACTATCATCCCAATCCATTCCGGTGCTATGCTATAGGGTTTGGTAAACCTTTTTCATCTAACCGTTCTAATAATCCTAATCCTAAGTATTGAGTTTGTTTTAATTAAGTTGGTTGGATTGTTTTTCTAGTTGCTCCCCCTGAGTCATAGCTTAGATATGGTCTATCTAAGTAATGGATTTGACTCTTAGGGACCAAGTAGAGGTTTGGTTTAATTTGTTTAATTAAATATTTTGTTTGGACCCATGCTTGGACTTGACTTCTAACATTTTGACTAATTAATGATAAGTACGGTTTGTTTGTTTGTTTGGGTTTGTAACCGAGTCCTGATTTGTTGTACACGGCTCGTTGCGATCCAAATACCATATTTAGATACTTGGATCCCATTTTGAACCTTTCCAACGTTTTCTTGAGTCGCTCGACTTGACCTTTCAAATCGGAATTTTCTTCCTCAAGTTTTTCAACTTGAGTCGAAGTTCCGACTTGAACTTGGTTAGTCGAGTCACTCAAGTTAACTTATTGCTTAAGGTGGTCTATTTCCTTAAGTAACAAGTTATTTTGTTTTTCCGATTTTGCTAATTTTTTAAACAAGCATTTAGCTACTTTAAGTAAATTTGACTTTGAATAAATTGTTACCATATTTGGATCTTCCGATCCATTGCCTTTGATGTCGATCTCGGACTCGGAGTCGGAATCTTCATTTCTTGCCATAAATGCAAGATGGCTTGAGTGCTTTGTTTGTTCCGTGTCGGATTCGTCGGAAGAGGTTTCATCCCAAGTCGCTTGAAGTGCCTTCTTCCGTCTTGTCGATTTGGGTCGTTCTTCTTTCCGATTTGGCCATTCGTTTTTGAAATGCCCCTTTTTGTTGCATCCATAACAAATCATTTCTGATTTGTTTTGGATCTGGTTCGGTGGAGTCTTTTTGGTATTTCTTCTGAACTTTTTCTTAGTCAACAATCTTCGGACCATGTTGACTAGTTCTTCTTCGTTTGTTGAGTCTGAGTCTGACTCGCTTTCAGACTCGATCTTCGTTTTTGATTTTGTCTCTTTGCTTGAACCTGCATACAAAGCAACTCCTTTCTCGACATGGCTCATGTTAGATTGCTTGTGTAATTCCAACTCGCAAAACAATTCATCTAACTTAAGAATTGAAAGATCTTTGGAAACTTTGTACGCATCTACAATTGATGCCCACAAAGCATTCCTCGGAAAAGCGTTTAGAGCGTACCTTATCGTATCACGATTTTCGAGTTCGTGTCCGATCAGGTGAAGACCGTTGAGGATGTCCTTTAGTCGGGCGTGTAGTTGCGAGGCCGTCTCTCCAGGAAATATTTTTATATTAAGTAAATTATTTAAAAGAAGATCTCGTTTGTTTACCTTCGAGTCGTTGGTTCCTTCGTGTAATTTGACTAGTGAGTCCCACAAGTCTTTGGCGTTGTCGTAGGGACCAACTCGGTTCAACTCCTCCATCGTAAGTCCGCACTGAATGGTGTTGATCACCTTGTAGTTCAGTTGTGCCTTCTTGATCATTTGGGGAGTCCATTCTTCTGGTTCTATTGTTGTTCCATCCTTCGTTGGGGGAGTATATCCTTTCAAAATTGTGAACCAGAGCTCGATGTCAGACTTCAAGTAACACTCCATCCTATTCTTCCAGTAACTAAAATTCTCTCCCTTGAATAGTGGAGGTTGAACCGTGCTATAGCCTTCTTGATATGAGTTTGACATCCTTGCAAAACAGAGATCAAAAAGAAAAAGTATTTCCAAGACTTTTGTCTTGGGATTAGTAGTGCTTGAAAGATAAAAATTAAAAAAAAAAGTGAAAAGAAAAGATTTTAAAAGTTGCTTTGAAAATCGATTAAGAAATTTCAGAGCTAACCTGCTCTGATACCAATTGATGGATCGTTTGAAGCGATAGAGGGGGGGGGGGGGGTGAATATCGCGCGCTTTAAAACTATTCTTTTCTTTTGAAACCGAAGTCGTGCAGCGGAAAATAAAGAGAGACAAGGTATTTTACTTCGTTCGGAGCCTAGCTCGACTCCTACTCGAAGGCCCGCAGTCCTTGACCGCACCGATGGGCAAAGCACTAAAACTCTTCTCTCCGAACTCCTCGGAGAGAAGCAGATCGTACAAGTACAAGAGATATAAGATAGTAACAGCTCTACTATCTTATATAATTTAAGTGCAATAATAATAAATTTACCGACAAATGAATTTGAAAGTCGAAGCTTGTGGTCGGCGCGAATGCAGAGATTGATGGAGACTTGTTGCTTCGAGCAGCTTGCAGAACAGCAATTTTTTGATCAGTAAAAGTTGTTTTTGGCCTCTGACCTCGAGCCATAATTTATAGGTGCACTGAGGTTCGGTCGACCGATCCCTCTGTTAGGTCGACCGAACCAGCTCCGATCACCCACAGCTGGAGTCTGACGCTGGCTCGTAAATTCTGCATTAACTGGCCTTCAATGGTTCGGTCGACCGAACAAGCTTTTACCTTATTCGTCGAAGTCTGCCAGAATCTTGAATTAATGCGCGTTTAATGTTGATTGGATTGGTCGACCAATCAAGCCTGACCTGCAAAACAGTGTTAGAACAAAAACATCCTGCAACATAAAGGTTAGCACAATAATATTATAATGCATGAGTAATATAAAAGACAGTAGAACTGTCTTGATCTCAACTTTGAAACCTTCCCGGTTTCTTCAGTTGGATCAGCGACCTAAGGTTGTTCCCTCTGGGAACCCGACCTCACTGTTGCTCCTCCAGTTTGCTTACCTCAACCTACCTACCAAACTTTGATCCTCCAGATCCAGTTTGGACTTTTCACTCAGCCTTGATCGGCTCCCTAGGACTTTTCTTTTGATTTTCAGTCCTCCAGACTTCTCGATCACACCGCCAAGCATTGGGTCCCCTTGACCTGCTTGGACTTGCACCTGGGTTCCACGATCTGCTAAGACTTTTCTGCCTAGCCTCCAGCTAGGACTTTTCCAGTTGAGTAGACATCCTGCACACTCAATCAACTTGTTAGATCACAACAAGACTTAACTTGGAACCTTTGACAACATCAAAACTCAGGTTTGATTCTGGTACAACTTGCACCAACACTGTTTACAAATTTTGAACCCTTTGGATAGACACATGCAATTATGCTTCATCTAATGCATAATTCTCACTCAAAATCCTCAGTTCCCTCTTCAAAATGACTACTTTAACCTCTCTATTTTAACACATACACATGAATGTAGGATACTTCTGTTGTGCCAAGATATAAATCTTAGTTCTATGTATATACTAGATCTGTAATGCAGATTGATTTAAACTCTTTTGGGTAATAAATTTAAAATGTTTTATGTAAATCATAGGCAGTAAATGGATAATATTTGTACTAAAAGGGTGATATTTGTACTAAAAATGGTGAATGATGGTGGATTGGTGAAGCTAGACTAATACAAGCATGGGTATATCATTAAAGAAACAAAATGGTATATTCTCGACCAATATACGGCATAAGAATTTAGTTCAAATAACCATTGATATTTTTTTTTTGAGTCTCATAAAGTCCAAATCATTATGGATGTAACAAAGATGCATTTGAGCAGTTCATTGGATATTTGGCTCCAATCCCATGAAAAGAGATAAAAAAAAATTTATTACATGTCACACAACCTAATGTACTTCTAAAATTTGTCTCCTAATGTGTGATCAGTATCTCCTTTTTGCTAAAATAATTGTATTTGAATAGCCATGTATCATTGTGTTTGTAACTAAGTCTAAGTTTGGTACATATGAATGTAATGGAATTGGATGTGGAATTGGAATGAGAATGTGAAAAAAATGGATTTGAGAGGAGTTGTAAATAGAATGCTAAATTGATTCATATTTTTGGTTAGACTATGGAAAGCAATGAAAAAAAACAAATTATCCATAACTTGGGAGAACTTGTTCACCTTGGAGAGCTTTTGATTGACGAGGTCGTCGGAGAAGGGCATCACCTAGAGCATTCTTTGGCAAGATGTAGGCATTGAGGTTATTGTCAAGCAGCAACACCTGGTTGAGATTGTGCTTGATCCATCATTCAGTTAAAAAAGATGGTTTTCTCTTAGGGAAAGTGGGAGGGGGTTTTTGGAAATTTCGCTGCCCAATATCTCAATGTCCGTTGTTGCACAGTCTTCATCTCTTCCTTCATTGTCTCCAGTGTCATGGACATGGGAGCTGCAGGGAGGATGTGTTTGGAGGGGATGGAGCTGACATGGCGGAAGTTGAATTTGTGGGGGTTGGGGACGTGAGTTTGAGGATGGTGTGGTGGGAGAAGAGGTTTGTGAAGTGGCAATGAAGGATAGATAGAGTAGGTGATGGTAACCTTGATGAGGGAAGGGGAGGCCCGACCTACTTTATTTTCCATGGGCGGTGTGCTGGCGGTTAGTGTTGGTTTAATTATAGCCCAAGTGTTCTGGAGTGACCTTGAGTTTTGTTGTTTGTGCAAATGATTTAAGTTAGATAATGCCTCATATATTTGATATATGTGTTTGAGAATGTGGTGACTTGCAGGAACATACATGGAGCTTGGAGAGCTCATAGCTTGATGAGGTCGAGTGATGATGGATGTTGGCATGTCCAAGGTGGCATGTCCAATGGCTTGGAGGTTCATTGAGATTGAAGAAGGATGGTATGGAACATCCAAGGGACCACATGATGAAGAGCATTAAGGTAGTACTAAAACAACTTTGGAGTAGTGAATTAGCCACCCAAGTTAGTAGCTCGATAGCTCGAGGTTGCATGAGGCAAATTGAGGGTCTGCGAGATGAGGAGCATTGAGGCAGCAAGGATGACATCCAATAGAGGCGGACTTTGTAGGTGAAGTGTTGAAGAATGGCATGTGAAAGACTTGGGCTTTTGCGCATCCAAGGGACTGAATTAACGTGACTGAAGATGGTCAAGGGGCAAAGTCAAGTTGTGATGGTAGCTCTTTGGTGAGATGTGAGTGATAAGTAATGGGGAACGAGGGTAGAATTCAATATAAGCAGACTTGACATTAGAAGTGGTCGTAGTTGGAGTTAACATTCGACTAGTAATGGACAACAGTAAATTAGTGATTGGGAAACCAAATACCTCAAGTGGATTTAAGTTTAGGATTTGAGCATATAGCTGATGACTAGTAGTTGATTGTAGAAATAAGGGACTGATAACCAAAACTCTAAATTTGTGGTAATCTGAGGTTTGTAGTTTGGAGTAGTCAACTAATATGAAATATATTCGACTGGAGGTTGTCAACTAGAAAATTCGACTAGGTCCAAGGAGCCTGCGATTGGACGGGAGCCATTACTATGCACTTGATTGATTCCAACCGGTATATTATTAGTTGTTTGCTGATGTGGAAATCATACCGGAGTTGTTACTATGTGACAACAATTGGATCATGATAGAGCAGTCGACTGATAGTTTACACTAGTTGACTATTGGGTGATAGGCAGAGTGCAAGGTTTCGAAGGCTATAAAAGAGTAGTGAAGGCTTTATGGTTGGCCACATAGAGTTGGTTAAAGAGCCTTGTTTTCCTCAATGCTTTTCTTCTCTTGTAATCTTGTAACTCTTATTATTGTAAGAGGTTCCTTTGCCTCTGGTAGTTGACCGAGAAGAAGAAAGATAGTGACTCTCTGAGAGTGATCGACTGATGGATCATATATTGTGGAGGAGCTTGGGGGTTGCCGAACCACATTAAATTTTGTATGTTTATGATTGCGGCATATCCACTATGCTAATTGTATTTGACCATGCTAACTTGATAGTAAGAGTGTAAAATCATACTTGCAGTCTATGATCGCTATTCACCTCCCCTAGCTCAGTCATTCAACAGTTAGGGCTCTAATTGACGTAAGACCTAATGGGAGGAGGCTTTTGTTGGTGCAATTTGCACTAACGGTCTAACTCAGGTTTTGATGAATAACAAGTAAGTTACGTTTAGTATTTTTGTAATCTAATGCATTTACCGAGCATGCACGGATTGACAGGTCTAGAGGACCTGACGTCGGGATGAAACCCAACTAGGTCTGAGGACTCGATAGTTAGTGCAAAACCCATATAGGTCAAAGGGTGGACCTGATATCTAGTCAGAAGTCCGGCTGCGTCCGCAGGGCATGAGGCCGAAGTCCAGTTAGGTTTGCGGACCTAACAACTGGCGCGAAGACCTGGTGGGTCGAGAGGTTAATCAATAGAGTGCAAGTTGGTAAGTGAAGGTAAGTCATTGGAGGAGATAGTTTCGGTGAGGACAAGTCCAAGTTTGGACTTTAAGTGTTGGTCTAGTTTAGATCCATTTTGGATCCCTAAACTAAGACCTTGACTAGTTTCTGGTCCTGAAAGGACGAGAACTAATTATTACTACTTATTAGTATTGTGCTAAATTTGTTTTATAGGTTAGATATTTTAGTATTGGACTAACACATTTTGCAGGATAAAAGGAGCACAAAGTGCCTTGGGTGAACAGTACCTGAGGCACCTTCGAGGGCTTTGAAGGCGCCTTGAGTATTGTTCATGGAAGACACCTTCGAAAGCTTGGAAGGCGCCTTCCATCAGATAAAATCAGACTTCATCAATGATAAGGGGCGAACTGTTCGGGATCAGATTTCACGTATTGAAGGCGCCTTCGGCGGTATGGAAGGTGCCTTCCACACTCTATAAAGGAGTTGCTCAACCAAGGCTTCATCATCAACTCTTCTACAAGCTTCTACGCGTCCGTTTGAAGTTCCGACTGCTCCGACTTCCCGTTGTTGTTCCGCTATGACATTGCTGCGTTCGACTACTGCTGAGGAGCCATCCAACACTGAGCTTAAGCCGATCATCCTTGAAAAGTGTTGGGTAACGATAATTTAAATTCTGTACTTAATTTCTGCCACAAAGGAAAGTGTAGCGTGTTACACTTGTCTTGTTTCTTTTGTACTCAATTCCCTTTTTCAACGGTTCAGAAAAGGTCTTTAGTAAATTACCCATCGATAGGTCTGCAGGACCTGAGTCTTGGAGTAAGAGTCGTCGAAGGTTCCGAACTAAGTAAACCGCTTACGTACTTATGTTTTGACTTTTTGTTGCTGTGTTTTAATTCTACTGCACACTTGCTTTTCAAAACGAAAAGAAAAGTTTTTAATAACATGTTACACTTTTGTTGCTTGGTATTTGCATTTGAAAAAGATTTTGATATCCACATCTTTAGGAATTGTTTACTTTCCTAATTTAAATAATTTGTAATTTGAGTAGTTTACTTTGATACTCTTGTTTAAATTGCATGACATGATTTCCAATTTATTTGTTAGCATCAGCTACTTATTTTGACTTAGACCATTGCATGGAATATGCCACCTGGAATGATTGTGACAATAATTAACATTCAAAAGAATGATTTGATGTCAGGAGCATAATAGAATTGATTAAACTTCTGGTTTAGAAATTATTTATGGTAGTTATAGAACTGAATTTTTTTATGTTGGATGTAGCCATTCATTTTGTTGTAATGTAGAGAAGAAGGGTGTCATTTTCAGGTTGGTATAGGAATGAATCCCTGAGGAAAAAATTGATAAATGTTGAGGAAGTTGTATTGATAAGAAGTTATGTTAAGCAAGCATATTTCTTAAGTTTTACTAGTTTAAAGGAAATTGCCCAGGTATGTTTGCATGAGACATGACAAGGGGCATAAATCTTCAAATATCACTCACATGGCTCATCTGTGCCTTAGCAGCCTTTGAAATTTGAAGCTTCAATATTCTTGAATTTCCAGCTTGTGTAAAAATATTTGTTGCATTCCTCCTAATATACTTTTCTGCTTGTCATGCTGAGTCTGTTTTCACCTAATAATATTATATGCTGGAAAGAAAAATAAGTGGTTTATGACTTCTTTCCAGGGCAAATTCTTATGGTTGTCTTGATAAGTTGGTTACCGGCCACTTTGACATGACTTGCTGTATCATATACTGCTTAAAGTCTGAATTAGTATTTGTTCATGGCTTGTAGATAAATATTGCTTCTCAAATAGGTGGTATTGTGTCTCCATTATAGCTTTATACTATAAATGTGCATTTCTATTTGAACATTGAAGATCACAGGACAGGCTATCATTAGAATGACCCTTTCGTAAGGGTATTGGGGCAAACCTTTTAGACCATCCACATCAATATCTTCATCCAAAATCTAAAATTTAGGGTAAAAGAACTACTTTATTAAATTTAGATATTCATTTTTCACCACATGATACATCAGTTTCCCTATAATTTATCATATATTTATTTTTTTATTATTTTTTCTCTTTCCTTCATATTTTTTATTATTAGATGGAGGAAAGAGATAGAGGAGAGAGAAATTTTTTATTATTAGAGGAAGGAGAGAGAAATTTTTTATTATTAAAGGGAGGAGAGAGAAATAGTATTTTAATATTTAGGGAATGGATTCCATTCCCTAAATTTAAAGAATTACTATTCATAAAATGTATATTTAGGGAATGAGTAGGGTAGCTGATGCGGATATTTTTTTAATGCAAAATATAAAATTTAAAGTAAAAATTTAATTTAGGATAATTGATGTGGATGCTCTTACAGCTCCACGTCTAAAACCTTTTTTGTTCATTGAACTCTTGCATGCATCAATCAACTCTCATAAGTCTACCAGTTTGTTCCTTGAACTCTTCAATCCATTGAACTCACATTCCAATTGATTAAATCTTGTCAATGGTTCCTTCTTCACTCGGTTGATACCCCATGAGTTTATGTTAAGTCCCAAGATCGAATTAAGTCACAAACTACGACTTGCGACTAATAGTCCTCTAGTCAAAGGCTAACTAAACATATCATTCTTAATGTTAGCATGGGCTTTAAGATTACATATCCTAGATCTTGTAATCCCTCATACTCTCGTAACTCCAAGTCTTTAATTTCATTAATCTTCCTCGTTCTAGAATCCACTTCGTTGCGTGGGATTGGAGTGCGACAAAACAATTAAAAGAGGGTATGTCACCAAACTAATACCCAAGTTCCACAAGCTCAATAAAGAGTTAAAAAAGGATGGCAAATTTGTTTGTTTTATTTTCCCTTTTAAATTATATATATATATATATATATATATGGGAGACTTTCAGAGGAGGGGATGCAGATCTAGGGTTTAGATTGTATTAAATTCAACTAATTCGAGTAGTCACTAAAGTTCGGAGCCTATAAAATAATATTCTTTAAAAGATGGGTGAAATTTAGATATTTCGGGAACCAAGACATATATTTGGAAGAAATTTCATTTTGAAAGATTGAAAAAAAAAAAAAAAACATGATCTCATTGAAATATTCTAGACATCTGGCATTTCTCAACTCGTTTGTTTATAGAAGTTAAAGACTCTTTGGTTTACCTCTTTCTAAATCGAAAATCTTCTCAGACGAATCCACGTTTGAATTGAATTGAGATACTGATCATACAAGCTCTTCTCTCCTAAATCAGATAGATTCATAGGTTGACAATAATTTTTTTTTAAAATTAACTACTTTAACGGTCGTAGGTATTAGTATAAACTAAGAGCATCTGCAACGTTAATTCATTATAATATTCATCACCTCATCAAAAAGTATGGGGTCAACTGCCACATACTTATTATAATAACATATTTCTTTTACTCACATCTCTTTTAACATTAACACTCATTATTTATGAGTCCCTCCATCTACTTATTCATCCCTTTTATTAGTTTTTTAAATAATATTAAAAATTTTATAATTTAAAAAAGAAAAAGAAAATATTAAAAAATTAAGAGAGGGGGTGTTCAAAGATGTTCAAACCTTTGAACACTCTCTCTCCTCTCTCTTGTGAGTGGGCATTATACAATGGAGAGGGGGTGTTAAACCCATTGAGGATGTTCTAACGGGTACACGTTCCGTGGATAAATTTAAATTTTAAATAATACAATTTTATTATCTCCGGCTCCTATGGTATCGGTTGAAAATTTAATATAAATGAGAAATTAAATCTTAATCATTGTATCAAGATTGATAAATCTTAATCATTGAATTAAATTGATAAATCTTAATGATCCTGTCCGAACGCTAAGTCGATGGACGCTGGGGACGTGGCGCTCTCCGCTGTCTTCAACTGGTGATGTGGATCTCCGACGAACCTGCAAAGAAGCCGAGCCGGGAAGGGGTTCCCGGCGACGACCCTCCGACGCTCAAGTCAGGCAGCGAAGAGAAGAAGAAGAAACAAAGTAACACTACTGTGGCTACAGTACTCAAGATTACATCCCTCCGTTGAAGCTTGGGGTCCTTATATAGGCCCCCGGGGAGGCGCGGGCACGTTTCTCGATGCGTGCACGCTTCTCCAAATATACCTCAAACGAGTGTATCAGAAAAGCATGTCTGACGGCATTCCGCAATCGTCCGAGCATATCCCTGACGTGACAGTGGAAACTTCCACCGTATGATACTCTGTCCGGTCCGGTCGCCGACCATGCTGCTTGTCGGCGGCATGGTTAGCGGCAGACGTCTCGAGGAAGATGTTTACCAGCTATCCCTTTTGTCTTTTCTGGGCCAGGCGGTCTGGCCGCTCAGCGCTCCTATCCCTCGAGTACGTGTATGTATTGGACCGAGCGGGAAGATCCTCAACCCTATGCTCGGCTGGGATCGCACCTCAGTGATCTGTGCTTCGACCAAGCGGCCTGTCCGCTCGACCCATAAGCTCTTTTACCTTAAGCGTCGAAAGCTCGGCCTGTGGTCGAGCTATATTCCGATCGGCCCGGAGGACATCCAGCTGACCGGTCAGATGTTCAATCTGCTCGGTAGGACCTTGGGGCCACCCCTATTGACTTTTGACTTTCACGTGTTGTTGACCGCCACTGACGTGGATGCCCCGTCCTTACCACCGGATCATTAATCATTCAACTTGAAAAGTTTAAGTGCCCTTTGGATGGCTAAATTTCATTCATTGATTTCCAAAGGGTGACATCTAATGAAGAGATAGTGTGTCTCTTAGAAAAAGATGTTATCTACATCATCCAATTCAAAATGGATAGATGAGATTTAATTGAACCAAGAGGTTCTTATTGTTGGTGCGAGAAGCATCCGATGGTCGAACCTAAGTTTTGGGAAAAGATTCAAAGTTATAGTTATTTGTTATCTAACGTCATCCAATTCAAAATGGAAATATGAGATTTAATTGAACCAAGAGATTCTTATTGTTGGTGCGGGAAGCATCCGACAATCGAACATAATGTAACACCCATAGGGTACTTAGCAAGATTTTAGATATTTTTATCATGAATAAAAATAAATAGGCCTTATATGTGAAAATTTAAAAAAAAACAATAAAATAAGAGAACTAAAAAGAGATGATCAAGGTTTGAACCTTGAATCTCTTACTAGATACATGTATGTGTTAACCAATAGACCAAGAGTAATTATTGTTAGAAAGGAGAGGGAAATCATAGTTAAAGGTAAGGAAGTGAAGGCTCTCTTCACTTAGAAGGAGAAATTGGAGTTGCCTTCTTCCTCTCAAATGAAAAGATGAGTCTTGCTTCTTCTTTTCATTTAGAGTGAGTAAAAGAAAGGGGAAGGAAAAATGTAATTTCCCTTCCTCCACTCATGTAGAATAAAAGGAGAAATTTAAGAAGAGAGTTCATTTTTTTTTCTCTCTTCCTCCCTTCCTCCTCCTTCTCACCGTGACCAAGAACACTTCCCCTCACCATTGCCGAACCCAAGCAAAGGAAAGCTTCCCTCTAGGAAAGCTCCACAAATCAAGGTTACTTCCCTAAGGAAATCAAGCGAAGGATGTGAGTATCCCCTCACTGCAGTACAAGTAGTTTCGATTGTGTTGTATGAAAACGCTTTTGAAACCTTATGAAATTCATTGAAAGTTTTGACAAGATAGATTGATAGTCACTTAGGATTTACAAGTTACAAGTTATGCTTCATGTTGTATAAAATATATATATATATATATATATATATATATATATATATATATATATATATATATATATATATATATATATATTCTCCTCATCTTGAGGTTTCGGCCAAGACAAAAGGGGAAGATCTAGAGCAAAGTTTCTTGTGGTATCATGCTTATCCATGCTCTTACATGATGTAGGATCTTTCATGTGTTGATAGTTTAAGTCTTAAGACCTTATATGTCAATAAAAGAATTAGAAACCCTAATCTAAGGGTTCGGTCAAGATGAATCATAGAGTTTAGGGCAAGATTTTGAGAAAAAAATATGTTGTTATGCTCCTTCATGATATATGAAATTTTTATATGTTGATAGCTTAGGTTTTATGCTTCATGTGATAATAAAAATGATGGAAACCTTAGTGTAAAGTTTTGGCCAAGACATGATACCAAGCTTAGGGTAGAGTTTTGAAACCCAATAATGCTTATTTATGCTTGTTCATGAAGTATGATATCTTGTATATGGTAAGGTTAAAGCACTATGTTACATGTTGCATTAGAAAACTAAAACCCTAAATGAAGGTCTCGGCCAAGAAGGAATACCAAGCTTAGGGTAGAGTTTGAAACACAATCATGCTTATTTATGCTTGTTCATGAAGTATGATATCTTGTATATGGTAAGGTTAAAGCACTATGTTACATGTTGCATTAGAAAACCTAAAACCCTAAATGAAGGTCTCGGCCAAGAAGGAATACCAAGCTTAGGGTAGAGTTTTGAAACCCAATCATGCTTATTTATGCTTGTTCATGAAGTATGATATCTTGTATATGGTAAGGTTAAAGCACTATGTTACATGTTGCATTAGAAAACCTAAAACCCTAAATGAAGGTCTCGGCCAAGAAGGAATACCAAACCTAGGGTAGAGTTTTGAAACCCAATCATGCTTATTTATGCTTGTTCATGAAGTATGATATCTGGTATATGGTAAGGTTAAAACACTATGTTACATGTTACATTAGAAAACCTAAAACCCTAAATGAAGGTCTCGGCCAAGAAGGAATGCCAAGCCTAGGGTAAAGTTTTGAAACCTAATCATGATCTTTTATGGTTAGATAAGTTTTATGCTACATGTTACACAAATGGAACCTAGCACTTCACTTTAGGGCTCGGCCAAGCAAGTGTAGAGACCTAGAGCCATGTCTTGTAAACTAACCATGCTTGTTTATGCCCATTGATGATATATGGTTACTTATCTATAGGTGGCTTTAGTTTCATGCTTCTTATAGTGGAAACAAAATGGGAAACCCAATTAGTAGGGTTCGGCCAAGATGGATAAATGGGTCTAGAGTGAATCTAACTACGCATGCTTATGTTTACTCATGATGTATGGTCTTTGATAAGTGATTAGTTTAAGTTCCATGTTCATGATATAATATGTTATGTCTTATGTTATGAGATAAGCTATGTTCCATAATATGATATGCTATGCTTCATGATATGATATGCTATATTCATAATAAGATATGTTATGCTTATGATATGATATGTTATGCCTTATGTTATGAGATAAGTTATGTTCCATGATATGATATGCTATGCTTCATGATATGATATGCTATACTCATAATAAGATATGTTATGCTTATGATATGATATGCTATGCCTTATGTTATGAGATAAGCTATGTTCCATGATATGATATGCTATACTCATGATATGATATGATATGCTATGCTATGATATGATATGTCATGCCCATGATATGATATGATATGCTATGCTTCATGATATGATATGTCATGCTTAGTGCTATGAAGATCACATGATATGTTTTATGTTGTGATACGAACACGTTATGTTTCATGATATATGTATGAAAGGCTTATGTAAGGAGAAAAGCCTAAGAGTTGCTTCCCTCAAGTTGGGATCAAGAGCACTCTTCATGGTATGGCAAAGAGATGCTTCCCTTAAGATGGGATCAAGAGCTCTCTTCATGATATGACAAGAAATTATGACATGTATGATAAGCTATGATATGCATGATGACATGATATGTATGACATGATATTTTATTTTATATGGCTTGTACCAAGGGTGGGCTCCATAAGCGCCCCGAGGTCGATGGTCTATGAAACGGGCCTCGTAAAAAGAGATGGGCTCCTTAGTACGCCCCTAGGTCGACGGACTACGAACGGACCTAGATCCCTAGTAGGTTCGGGGCTAACTACCCTGTCCTAGGGATTGCGCGTATTTATGTATGTATGTGGTACAAGTCGGGCTCTCATGATGATTATGTTATGTTCAAGTATTTATAAGATATGTTTTAAAAAAAGAGACATGATGCATATGTGCATTCCATGATACATGTTTTGAAAATATACATCTTGCATTTACATGCATATGTTTTATGAATTATTAGTTATGTATTATTATGAACAGGTATGAGTTATGATACATGATTTCAGGATATGATATGTTCCCATGATATGTACTCACACGCTATGCCATGCTATGTTATGCACTATGTTTTATGTTATGATTCTCCATGCTATGCTATGTTATGTTTCACATGCTATGTAGTATCACGTGCTTTATGTTTTATGAGTAGGAAAGGAGCTCATTAAGTCTTTAGGCTTATAGTTTTACGTTTCCTTGTACTGCAGATAAGGGCAAGGAATGGATGAACTAAGGGGAGCAGCAGGAAGGGCGATGATGATGTGTGTGGAAGTGGCATGGTGGATAGATCAATTAAGTTTAAATTCATTTTGACTAAAGTGTGCATGTGAACTAAGTTTGAACCCTATGTTGATGATGATGGTTGAACTAGTATGTTATGCTCTCATGATAGTTTACCGTGTTAGACTTATTATGATATGGTAAATGTTAAATAAGTTATGATTCACATGCCATGTTTAAGACAATCAAATGCATATGATAAAATTTTTAAGCATGTCTTCCGCTGCCATGAGTTCATATGCATTAGTATGTTAGGTGAATGTAAGTAACCCCGTCCCTCTAAGGGCAGTCAGAGTGTCCCCTGGAAGGGCGGGCGTTACACATAAGTTTTGGAAAAAGGTTCAAAGTTAAGGTTATTTGTTATCTAATGTGTTTGAATGAGTTTGCAGGAAAGTCCTAAGTGTACTTAGGCAAAAGTCCTAGCTGTGGTTAGATAGGTGGAAACCCCTAGGGGGTGATAACTCTAGGTCCTAGGGATGGTAACCCTAGGGGGGAAGTCTTAGCAGGTCGAGGGGGTTCGGGCAAAAGTCCTAGAGTCGGGGACTCTAGGTGGAAAGTCTTGGTGTCTCGAACCGGGTGGAAGACTGGACGGGTCGTGGAGCGGACGAGCAGAAAGTCCTGGAACCTCGAGTGTTGAGAAAAAGTTCAGTCGGTCTAGAGGATCGGTCTGACAACAGGTATATTCTCCTGAGTGGAGTAGGTGAGGATGTGTTCCCCGATGAGGGAACAGTAGGCGTCGGTTCGACCTAGGGTTTCGATTGAAAATCCGAAATTAGAACCGGACAGTCCGATGACTGTCAAATATTTATCTTAACTTTATTTATTATACCTAACTCTATTTTGTAGGATATATTTTATATTTTGGACTAACACATCTTGCAGGGAGCAAAAAGGATGTAAAACCTTGGATGAACAGTACCCGAGGCGCCCTCCATGGAGCTTGGAGGTGCCTCGGGTGCACTAGCTGAACTCCTCCGCGTAGCTAGGCAGAGAGCGCCCTCCATGGAGCTGAGGGTGGCCTAGACGCAAGACACGAGGGCGCCTCCATGGAGCTTGGAGGCACCCTGGAAGCTGGTGGAGGGCGCCCTCCATGCGGTTGGAGGCGCCCTCAGGCAGATAAGCAGTGAAGGAGTTAAAGCTTATCAACGCTGTGTTTTTGGCGGGGTTGAGGGTGCCCTCCATGTGGTTGGAGACGCCCTCCATGAGCTACTTAAGCCCAATTCGAGCAGTAGCAAGTATTCAACAAGAACTCACAACCATTCTTCCATGTGCTGCTTAAAGGATGATCCGATAAAGTTGTAACAAGACACCGACGACCCGAAGCTTTAAAATTTTGTGTTTTCCTTTGTCGGTATAATTTCATTACTGTTTTACTTGTATTTCAAATTGTAAATTTTTGAGCTTATAGTGATTGCCCAAAGTAAACGCTCAACGAGCGTAGGCCTTAGAGTAGGAGTCGCCACAAGCTCAGAACCAAGTAAAACCAACGTGTCATTTCTTTTATTGCTTTTATTCCGCTGTGTATTACTCGATTGCTTTAAATGAACGAAATAGCCACGAGCGCTATTCACCCCCCTCCCTCTAGCGCTTTCGATCCAACAATTGGTATCCGAGCGGGGTCACTTCGAATTATTGAAACCACCATTCAAGCAGTTTTTTTCATGGTAATTTTTAATTTTTTTGGAGTCAATTGGAATCGGTAAAATTGCCGCCTTCTAATCTATTTTTATCGCAATCAATTTTTTTCTCGAAGTTGATGCAACACCACTTAAGTTTGCATTTTAATTTCTTAAATCACACACTACTAAATCCAAGACCAAGTCTTGGAACAAAATTTCTTGTCTTTTTGTGTGCGAGGTTTTCTCTAAAATGACCCATCAAGAATGCTATAGCACAGCCTGACTGTCGCTCTTCTCCGGCAAAGATTTCGGCTACTGGAAGGGCCGAATGGAGTCTTACTTTCAAACCCAGTTCGAGATGTGGATGATCATTAAAACTGGCATCACACTCCCACTCGACGGCACGGGAAAACCAGTTTCATGCGAGAGCTGGGACGCAAGTATAATAAAGAAGGTCGAAGCCAACACCAAAGCAACGTGCACTCTTCAATGTGGGTTGACAAAGGAGGAGTTGAACTGAGTCGGCCCATTCTCAAGCGCGAAAGAGTTGTAGGAAAAATTGATCGAGCTGCACGAGGGCACTTCTAACACAAAGGTAAGCAAGCGTGATTTACTTTTTAATAAACTGAATAACGTCAAAATGCAAGAAGGTGAGACGCCTAGCCAACTTCACACGCACATTCAAAATCTTCTCAACGACCTCCACGCAATCGGACAAAAGGTGGAGAATCGGGATGTAATAAGGTATGCACTCAACACTTTTCCGAGGAATACATTGTGGGCATCAATGGTAGACGCCTACAAGGCATCTAAGGATTTGTCTTTAATTAAACTAGATGAGTTGTTTTCCTATTTGAATTGCATGAACAGACTAATGCACGTCCGGCCGAGAAAGGTATTGCGTTGATTGTAGGTACAAGCAAGGCAAAGGAGGCTAGAAAGAAGCATCAGATTGAACCCGAGTCCAAAGAAGAACCAGACTCAGATGATGACGACGACGAAATAGCAGTCGAACTCGTTAACCTGGTGCACATACTCTACGAAAAGAAGAAGGGATTCACAAAGAAGGACATCAAAAAGGTGATTCAATCCAAGAAAGTACAAACAAGTCCAAAGGTGAAATTCGAAGGAAGCAAAGAAGCAGAGGAAGAAGAAGGCACTGCAAGCAACTTGGGATGAGTCATCGTCAGAAGATTCAAACAAAGAGCTCGAGTAGGCGAGCTTCCTTGCACTGACAACTCAGGAACAAATCGACAAATCCGAGACCGACAGCGAATCGGAAATAGAGTCCAAGAGAAGTCATGGATCCGTATCCGTTTTTGAATGGTCTAAACCCACTGTAAGTATTTCTCAAGTAAATAAACTTTATAATTTAGTCAATTACCTTATGTGCAAATTAGCTAAATTCAATGTTCGGGTCAAATCACTTCAAAAGGAGGTAACAACCCTTAAAGAAGTGACTAACCCTAGCTCCTTGACTGACCTTATTCAGACTGAAACCTTAACTCAAATCCAAATGCTTGAGGAAGAGAATTCTAGCCTGAAAAATCAAATCAAGGAACTAAAGGATACGTTGGAATGGTTCACCTTGGGTTCCAAGAATCTTGATCTATTCTTGGAAAACAACGAACCATTTACAACCGATCCGGACTTGGATTTAAGGCTAAATTAAAATACAAATCTTATTTATCCCTTATTAATAGAACTAATAGAAAATTAGTCCAAGCATGGGTCCTCAAGTCAGACTTGGTTAATCAAGTTGAACTTGGACATTATTGGGTCCCCAAGGATCAAATCCATTACCTTGATAGACCTTATCGAGTCTATGATCCAGGGAAGCCAATAGAAAGACTATTTTTATTAATAAATAGAATTGTTTAATGCTTGTTTTTTCTTGCTTTTTGATACATGCTTAGATTAGGCTAGATAAGGAACAAGGCGTAATTTACACTTGACCAATTAGACCTAGGGGTTTCAAAAAGAAAACTAAATATCTAATTTCTTTGAAAGGCTTTATCTAGAAGTGGTGGATGATCTCATACCCAAGAAGGCATAGTACCTCGCCACAGCCTGGAAGTCAATCCTTGAAATAGATATTTAATTGACTAATTGTAAAATCTGAGTCTAACTCAAATGTAAATTAATCCTTAGATGATAATCTAAATCAAAGATTAATTTAACCATCTCACAAAAACCTATAAAGTTCCCTGATTGATAATTTAAAAAAGGATGAGATGGACTTAGGTAAAATTTAGATTTAACCAATTTAACTAATTAATCGAATTAATAAAACTGATTAAATTAATCTTAATTAATTAACCTAATCAGTTAATAAATCTAATTAATTGAATTAATAAAACTGATTAAATTAATCTCAATTAATTTAACCTAATTAATTAATTTAATTTAATTTAACCTAATTAATTAATTAAATTAAATTAAACCTAATTAATTATTTTAATTTATTTTAACCAATCAATTAAATCTTAATTAATTAATACTACTTATCTCTAAATTAACCTAACACAAGCAAACAAAACAAAACAAAACAAAAATGTGTTGATCGTAGGACGTCTCCAAATAAATGGAGGCGCCCTCGGGAGCGACGGGAAAAACTTCCGCCGAAACTAAGGTGGGTGCCTCCCAACAGGTCGGAGGCATCCCCCATAACTCATTAAGGGTGCCCTCCATGCAGTTGAGGGTGCCCTCAACGCTAATTTTTTTAGCAAACAGAACCTTTCGCTGTTCGCATATTTTCAGGACTCAACTCACACCGAGACGCCCTCTGCAACCTAATTTTCTCCCCTTCAACCCAAAATACCTCCTAGGTATACCCTATTTCATTATATTACTCCAAAATTATTTTTTAAACTCGATGTTTATCAAAAAGTTTTTTACATTTTACTAAACTTTTTATGAGATTTTTATTTTCAAGCTAAAGTGCTGAATTGTAAAATTCTTTAAAGCTCATTTTTGCGAAAAGCCAAAAAAAAAAAAATTTCTACATTTTATCCTTCTCTTCCAAAACTAATTTTTTTAAGTAAAGACTATCTTTTAGAAGGAGCTAAAACTTTTCTATCTTTCCATTCTTTTCTCTATTTTTTAAGTAATATTTTTGATATATGACAAAGGGGGGAAAGAAAGTGAAAGTTAAGTAATTAAAGGGAAAGTGAAAGTTAAGTAATTAGAAGTGAATTTAAAAGTGAATAAGTGATTAAGGGGGAGACTTGATTGCAACTAAATATTTTTTTTTTTTTTGCAACTAAATGGTTTTAATGTTCACTCGAATCTTGATATTACATTTATGTTTGTATGCATTTATGTTACTATTATTATACTTAACTTTGAATTTTCTTTCCATAATCAAAAAGGAGGAGATTGTTGGTGCGAGAAACATCCGACGATTGAACCTAAATTTTGATAATGGCAAAAGGTTCAAAGTTAAGGTTATTTGTTATCTAACGTGTTTGAATGAGTTTGCAAGAAAGTCATAAGTGTACTTAAGCAAAAGTCCTAGCTGCTATTAGGCAGGTGGAAAATCGTAGGGGGTAGTAACCCTAGGCGGAAAGTCTTAGCGGGTCGAGGGCTTCGGGCAAAAGTCCTAGAGTCGGAGACTCTAGGTGGAAAGTTCTAGTGTCGCGAACCGGGTGGAAGACTGAACGGGTCATGGAGCGGTCATCCAGCAGAAAGTCCTGGAACCTCGGGCGCTGAGCAAAAGTCCAATCGATCTAGAGAACCAGTCTAGCAACAGGTATATTCTCCTGAGTGGAGTAGGTGAGAATGCGTTCCCCGGTGAGGGAACACTAGGTGTTGGTTCGACCTAGGGTTTTCGGTTCGAAATTCGAAGTCAGAACCGGACAGTCCGATGACTGTCAAATATTTATCTTAACCTTATTTTATTATGTATAACTCTGTTTTGCATGATATATTTTGTATTTTGGACTAACACATCTTGCACGGAACAAAAAGGATGTAAAGTCTCGGATGAATTGAACAGTACCCCGAGGCGCCCTCCATGGAGCTTGGAGGCGCCCTGGAAGCTGGTGGAGGGCGCCCTCCATGCGGTTGGAGGCGCCCTCAGGCAGATAAGCAGTGAAGGAGTCAAAGCTTATCAATGCTGCATTTTTGGCGAGATTGAGGGTGCCCTCCATGTGGTTGGAGGCACCCTCCACGGGCTACTTAAGCCCAGTTCGAGCAGCAGAACTCGCAACCATTCTTCCGTATATTGTTCAAAGGACGATCTGATAAAGCTGTAACAAGACACCAACGACCCGAAGCTTTAAAATTCTATATTTTCCGTTGTCGGTATAATTTCATTACTGCTTTACTTGTATTTCAAATTGTAAATTTCCGAACTTATAGTGATTGCCCAAAGTAAACGCCCAACAAGCGTAGGCCTTCGAGTAGGAGTCGTCACAGGTTCCGAACCAAGTAAAACCAACGTGTCATTTCTTTTATTGCTTTTATTCCCTTGCGTATTACTCGATTGCTTTAAACGAACAAAATAGCCACGAACGCTATTCACCTCCCCCCCCCCTTCCTCTAGCGCTTTCGATCCAACACTTATACCCCTTCATTTAGTATAAATAAGGTCCCTCACATCCTCATTTCACTCACTCAATTCCTTCCGAGCAAAGCAAACATTGCATTCCATACTCGCATTGGAGAGTTGGAGAAGCTTCTTCGGTTCGGAGGTCTTGCGATTTGCAGTGCTGCTATCACAAGATAAAGTCGTTATATCTTGGGAGACGATTGTTATGTTCCGTGAGTACCGTATGCGGGATAAATTCACCTTAAAGAGATAGAGTCAAACTTTAACCTCAACTTTACCAAAACGATGATATACTATTATTCTATCCGCTCAGATTATACCACCACTACAAGATCCCAACAATATCAATATATACAATATATGCACTGCTTTATATTCTTTTATTACATACAACACTAATACATAGTCATGCATTGAACTGATGCTAATCTATATGTATATATCATCAAGCTAATTAAGCATGCATAAACCACATAAAGCGATCGATCGACCTTCATAATAAGTCACAATATATATATATATATATATATATATATATATATATATATATATATATATATATATATATATATATATATATATATATATCTAACAAAGCGCACAAACACCAACAAGCATTAATTCTTAGTGTTTCCTTCTTCAATTCATCGACGGCGGCAGCGGCGGTGGAAGATCAGGCGTGGCAAGGAGACCAAAGTGAGGTGGATTGTCCGGGCCCGACGGAACCATGCGCATGTTCACTTCCTCTCCGCCACCTGCTGCGTGCTTTTGCTTGTGATCTCGTGCAACAGCCTGCAGGCTCACGTCGCGGCTGATCTCTCTGGCCACAGCGACGACGCCTACAGAGCTGCTGCACGATGGCGACGGCGGCAGGAGCAGGAGCAGCAGCAGAACTGCGAAGCAGAGGATTCCCAGTACTGATCTGCTGCGCGCCATGCCGATGGATCAAACAACAGATCATGGCAAATGGTGGACTCGCATGCCATGCCTTTATAGGCGATCGGATCAATCGTATTAATTAGCGTAATGCATGAAGGAAGGAGAGAAGGAAGGTACGGCAGTGCTCCAAGGGTGGTGCGAGTGGACTGACTATGTGCATGCCTTTGTTTGTTTAATTAATTAATCAATATTTGAGATCCTATGGCATACTCTCACCGTGAGTGTTGTCGTGTCCTTTAATTAGGGAAAGATTCCCTTTCCAGGTGCTTCTAAAAACTCTGATTCTCCAAACCTCGAGCGAAGCTCAAACATCCGGATCTGTTGGGCCGGAGCGGACTAGAAGATTCCCAACTCAATCCAATCTAAACCCTAAACCCAACGTAGTTGCAAGTTAGGGCTTAGGCCACCCGTCCATAAAATATATATAATTAAGAATTAAATATATAATTTATGAAACCATATGTATCAATCTAAATCACAAAATAATAAAAAAAAATGAGGTCTCAAATTATTTTAGATATAAATAAATTATATCTAAAAATACAGTATACCTGAAATATCAGAGCTAAAACTAATAACAAATAATAATAAGATGGTACATGAAACGGTGCATGATTATGGGGTCAGTAAGACATGGCGGTTAGAAGTCACGATTACGTGGCGGTCAAAAGTCACGATTACGTGGCGGTTAGAAGTCACGATTACGTGGCGTTCAGAAGTCAAGATTACATGGCGGTCAGAAGTCAAGCATATGTGGGGTTCAAAAGTTTGACCTACGTGGAAGTCAAAGAGCCTATTTATGGGTAGCTCGGGCCCAGTTACAAGAGGGGTCGGGTTAGACACGAGGGGCGTCTCGAACGATGGCTTGGGACTGGACATATGTGTCAATGGATCTGTGATGCATACAGGTCGGGAGTGTGCCCACTAAGGATACAGGTCGAGACTCAAGATAAGCGGAAGCAGGCCGATACATACAAGTTGGGAGTGCGCCCACCAAGAATACAGGCCGGCCGGACTCAAGATAAGCGGAAGCGGTCCGATGCGTACAGGTCGAGAGTGTGCCCACCAAGGATACAGGTCGAGACTCAAGATATGCAGAAGCAGACCGATGCATACAGGTCGGGAGTGTTGGTCCCTTTGGAGGCCGGCAAGAGGGTAGGGGTGAATTGCCCTACAAAAATAAATACAAACCTTTCTTGCATTTTCAACTTAATAACAGACACTTGTAATAAAAAGAAACAGAGACTAAATAAAGAAATCAGACACGAGAGATTTACTTGGTTTGCAATAAGAGGATTGTTAATCCAAGACGAATACGGTGCACTATCTGACGATCTCCTTCGGGCGGACTAGCCTCTTTACAATGTTAAGAGTACAGACAGAAAAGTAAAGCACTAAGAAACTGATTACAAGTGAGATGAATAAGCTGTGCAAACTAGTACTATATTTATAGCACTGGTCGGGTGCCCCGAAGGGGTTCCGGGCGCCCTGAGGGAATAAAACTTTATCCCCCAACGTTCAGATCGAGTTTGACTTGATCTGGTCAATATCTTCGGTCTGAGCGCCCGGAAGGGTTCCGGGCGCCCGGAATGGTTCCGGGCGCCTGGAGCCCTAAAGTCAATAGGAATTAACTTTTTTCCTTCTCCGGTTCAGCTCGTCTCGATCCGGTTCTTTTCGTTCCGGCTCCGCTAGCTTGGGTGATCTCGGCTATCCGGAATAGGGCTCACCTGAACCCAAGTTCCGGCATTTTCCTCGAGCAGCCTTCCTTCCCGGTTTCTCGTTCCTCAAACGTCGCGTACGTTCTTCTCGTCTGCCGGTGTAGTCTTCCGCAGTCACCGCGTCCCTCGGACGCAATGAGCCCGTCGGCTCTCTCCCGTGTCGTCCTTCTCGCTAGCCGCGTCTTCCGCTTGACTTCCTGTGTTCCTAAGCTCCTGTACACTTAGACAAAAGGGTTAGACAAAATAGGAACCTAACTTAACTATTTTGATCACATCAATACACCTTGGGGTTCCAACAGGGAGTGTACCCACCAAGAATATAGGCCGGGACTCAAGATAAGCGGAAGCAGTCCGATGCGTACAGGTCGGGAGTGTGCCCACTAAGGATACAGGTCGGGACTCAAGATAAGCGGAAGCAGACCGATGCGTACAGGTCGGGAGTGTGCCCACCAAGGATACAGGTCGGGACTCAAGATAAGCGAAAGCAGACCGATGCATACAGGTCGGGAGTGTGCCTACCAAGGATACAGGTCGAGACTCAAGATAAGTGAAAGTAGACCGATGTGTACAGGTCGGGAGTGTGCCCACCAAGGATACAGGTCGGGACTCAAGATAAGTGGAAGCAGACCGATGCATACAGGTCGGGAGTGTGCCTACCAAGGATACAGGTCGAGACTCAAGATAAGCGGAAGCAGACTGATGCATACAGGGCAGGACTGATAAGCTTGGAGCACAAGATACAGGGACAAAAGTGTACAGGTCGGAGGCAGTACCAGGATAAGCGGAGTTGGATGGGGGCATACAGATCAGGTCAGACGGAGTCAAACAAACGTATAGCTTTGGAGGCGGGATAAACAGAGTCGAACTAAGGCATACAGGGCGCAATACGTGGGGCAATAAGAGGCAGGGCTGGTCGGGAATCTGCAGCAGGGGATGCTTAGAACAAGGTTAGAGGTACAGGTCTGGAGGCGATACCAGATCGGGGTCAGCAAGTGCAAAGACCCAATTTAGCGATCATGGACTGAGGAGACCATTCACTACACGACAAGTACACAAAGGAATCGTAACCACCTGTCAAAGAATAATCAGAGTGTTAGGAATATGCCAACAGTCGTGGCTCATTACCCCTTCGGTTCTTTCGCCGGCCTATAGGAAGATGTCACGTGTCATTCACCGCCAGACAAAACCTGACATCCGACATTCCTTGGCACCCGCCAGATTCTAGAAACACCTATGGCAGTATAAAAAGGGATGTTTTGTCCCTTACGCAGATACGCTCACTCGTCCTTTCTCACTAGTCTTTTACTTTTTGCCTTTCGAACTTTCTCTGTTTCTTCTGAGGAAAAAGTACCTGACTTGAGCGTCGAAGAGCCTGACCCGGGGACTTTTTCCCTGATTTTTGGCCTCTAGCGTGGAGGGGACTCCTCTGAGTGTGCGCAGGATCAGCAGTCTCGTCACCCCCGTCGTCATCCGCTCGTGGGAGCCTTTCGGCGGGTTGCCAGGTCATCCAGGAGGCCCGATGACTTTCCGTCAACACCGGCGACACCGTGACCGCTTTCATCCGACTCAGCTTCCAGATGAGATCAATTTGACGTCGTATGTGGGAACACAACTACCTGTTCTAGAACGGGAAGATGGAGGAGTCGGGTCGAATCAATGTCACCATGACCACGAGAGAGTATGAACTCTTCAAAGAAGCCAAGAGGCGAGCGGCCTCCGAAAAACAAGCAACTGTCTCACGACCACGCCGAGCACTCGAGGTCTCTAAGGAGTCCATTCCCGTATCAGATTGGGGCTCTAAAAGGAAGCAGCCTGAAGAATTTCCCCAGGCTCTTTATCGGGAACCTGACCTGGGGTACTATCAACCAAGTCCCAACGGTCCTAGTTTCAAGAAGGAACAGCCACAGGTCTCAGCGACCGAAAGTTCTCTCCCTCGAGATTCACGGAAGGGAAAAGCTATAATTCTTAGGGAGGAGCCCCGCATGGAACCTGACGAGAAAGTGCCTTTCTCTTTCAAAATATTGGAGGAGAAGTTGCCTAAAGGGTACCGACCCCCAGCCATTGGAGAATATGACAGCAGCAAGGACCCCGAGGATCATCTTCGCAAATTTAGGAATGCTGCCTTGCTACGTCAATATAGTGACGCTGTTAAGTGTCAAGTGTTTCTGAACACTCTCTCTGGCTAGGCACAAAAGTGGTTTGATGGATTGCCACATGGATCCATCACCTGTTTTCAGGATTTTAAGACAGTCTTTTTGCGTCACTTCGCTAGTAGCAGGAAGTACTAGAAAACAGATCATTGCCTCTTCACCCTCAAGCAGGGGTCAACCGAGCCCCTACGGAGCTATATCAAGTGATTCAATCAAGTAGCTCAGGACGTTCCCTCAGCCACTTCTGAGATACTGATGAGCGCCTTCTCTCACGGACTAGCAGAGGGGGAGTTCTTCCGGGATCTTATTCGAGATCCAGTTAAGAATTTTGATAGCATGTTGGAAAGAGCGGCCAGTTATATTAACGTGGAGGAGGCCCAAGCTGCTCGAAGGAAGGCAGACCGGACGCCTGCCGCTGCTAACAAACCGGAGAGGCGAACACCTCAACAGCCAGCCCAACCCCTTCCCCGGGAGCGGCAGCGGCAGGAGCAGGAGCAGAACTACGAAGCAGAGGATTCCCGGTACTGATCTGCTGCGCGCCATGCCGATGGATCAAACAACAGATCATGGCAAATGGTGGACTCGCATGCCCTGCCTTTATAGGCGATCGGATCAACCGTATTAATTAGCGTAATACATGAAGGAAGGAGAGAAGGAAGGTACGGCAGTGCTCCAAGGGTGGTGCGAGTGGACTGACTCTGTGCATGCCTTTGTTTGTTTAATTAATTAATTAATATTTGAGATCCTATGGCAGATTCTCACCGTGAGTGTTGTCGTGTCCTTTAATTAGGTAAAGATTCCCTTTCCAGGTGCTTCTAAAAACCCTGATTCTCCAAACCTCGGGCGAAGCTCAAACCTCGGGCGAAGCTCAAACATCCGGATCTGTTGGGCCGGAGCGGACTAGAAGATTCCCAACTCAATCCAATCTAAACCCTAAACCCAACGTAGTTGCAAGTTAGGGCTTAGGCCACCCGTCCATAAAATATATATAATTAAGAATTAAATATATAATTTATGAAACCATATGTATCGATCTAAATCACAAAATAATAAAAAAAACGAGGTCTCAAATTATCTTAGATATAAATAAATTATATCTAAAAATATCGTATATCTGAAATATCAGAGCTAAAACTAATAACAAATAATAATAAGATAGTACAAATTCACGACAGGACTAAGCTAGCTATAAAACTCCTAACATCAACAAAATAGGTAATGAATGTCTACGTCCTAGTCCAAGATAGAGTATATTTAACGAATATAAGATGTAAAGTCATTTACAATTTTTCATGAAAAAAAATGATAATCCCAATTAACCTCGTTAACTATCCCTGTGAGGACCAGCTCGATCCTACCGACCACTAGGATAAATCGAGAAACGCACGAGATGGTCAGTCCAGAAGCCCAACATCCTTTGATTGCGCCCCCCATTTGAAAAAAAAAATTCTACAAATACGTCAAAGTTGGGGATCGAACCGCGAGTGTCTAGGTAATAACCTAAATGTCCTACCATAGTATTATAATTAATCACATGACATTCATTTGCCAATTGAATCCATCTTCATTTTTTATCGATTCGATACTTGTAATTAACTCATCTAATTTTTATAATCTTAAAGCATAAAAGTACAAGAAATCCAGGAACAACTGCTAGCCATGTATTTTTGGTGGTCGACACAACCGGCAGTCGTGTCTGACACAGTCGACCACCCACCCTCTGGATCCGCCCCTGTAGCCGCGTGCTAGTGGCTGACACAGTCGTGTGCTAGCGCCGACACAACCGCGTGCTAACGGCCGACACAACTGCATACTAGCAACCGATATAGCCACCAGTCAAGTATTGTATTACCTCCGGCGTCGGGAAGAGGGAGGGAGGGGGGAGGAAAGAACTTACTGGAGAATCGCCAAAGTCAGAGGAGATTGGGGAAGAATGGACGCACGCGTGTGTAAGTGGAGATCGGGGCTAGGGCGTGCCCTAATAATTGACAATACCGATGGATTCATGATTCCGTCAGTAACCTCGATGTATTACCGATGAAATCTCAAATCCGTTGGTAATACATTGAACCTACTGACGAAATCATGATTCCGTCGGTAATTCCTAATTGGTATTACTGACAGAATCACTATTCTGTTGGTAATACATCGAGAGTACCGACAGAATCATGATTTCGTCAGTAAAGTTATGTTTGTAAGGAACTAGGGCACTAAACACGCAGAAAGCTCAGCGAAAAACATCTAGTTCCTATCAGAAGATCCATGCGAAGAAAGAATATATACTAAGTTTTAACATGATAGGGAGTTATGTCTTTGATGCTTGTACTCGATCTCCCGACAACTAGAATCTCAGTACAATCACGTGTCCATGCCTCTTTTGGTATCCACACGAATACAAGAAAATGAAGAAGACCAACACTCAAGGTTGTGAGTTTCAGCCAAAGAAATAGAGGAGAAGAAGATGAATGAATTCACACTAAAAAATGAGAGGAAAAAAATATTTTTTTTTACTTCATCCAATGAAAATACTTAATGAGCATTAATTCACTCATGAGACTTAATGAGCGTTAACATTCCATTAAGGTCATTTTTGAATTCAATTTCGAAATGAATGAATTTTGAAATTAACTCTTCTAATATTTCATTAATCTCCATTAATCCTCTTTAATGAATGAATTCACTTAAGTCTAAACTCTAAGTCTAATTCGGATTAGATTGAATCCATATGGTTGGATTCACTTGAGTCTAACTCAATGAATCTAATCCGGATGTATCAATCATTTCATAATTGACTCTTAGAGTTAATACTAACAATGTTTTCTTGATGGAATAATATTTTCATCGAGAATTTCCGATAGAAATATTTTTCCGTCGGTAGTTTCGTTGATAATACTATTTTTTTTTTATAGGCTAATTATATATATATATATATTTTTTCCGTCCGTAGTTTCGTTGATAATACTAATTTTTTTTTTATATAGGCTAATTATATATATATATATATATATATATATATTAAATTTTGGATTTTAATTTTTCTTCTCTAACTCATAGGCCAATCCGAGCCTACCACATGCCAATCCACTTGGACTCGCAATCCATGCGGCCTAATTCGTTTAGATCTACTAGATGATTGGTTGATAACATTATAATACAACCTATTTAAATTGTTGATAGAATATATCAATCCGATAGATTAACTTAAATTGACGATTTTAATTATTAAAAAATATATGAAAAATACTTATTCTCCCAGTAACAAAATCCCTTTGACCTTTCCCAATAAAATCTATTAGGATGTCTGCTCTTGAACTGCCCCCTAATAATTTATGATGGGATATATATAGATAATATATCCAAAAAGAAGCTCTCACACTGCAGCTCGGATCCTCTGGATCGTAAAGAGATCACTTTGTGATTCAGAGGATGATCCCTTGATGTGGATTGGTGGAGATGAATAGTCCCCATCTATTTTATGAATATGGACCATTCATTTCACCAATCCATATTAAGGGAACATCCTCTAGACCGCAAAAAGTGGTCCAGAAGATCTGCCCTCCTCACACTGAACAATTAAATTTGTAATTAAATTCACTAGCTAATTAAATAAATTTAAACAACCCAATAACATCTAAATAAACTAAACTCAAATTTATAAAAAAATAAAATTTAAGTAAAACTTAAATAATTATTTTAATGATTTACTTCATTTTAATTTGATTTAAGATTTTATTATTAAATAAATTTAAACATTAATACGAAAGTTGACTGCATATTACCTCTAACAATTAAATGTAATGAATGCTCCTAAAGATTCTTGTATATAGAAGAAAATTCATGTCTTGGTCATTTGTATTATTGACTAATAGTCATCCGTAATTTACTTTTTCTGTGTTAGTCTAGGGATGGGTTGACGGGGGCGCTAGGGACGAGCGAATCGTCTTTTGCCACATGTATATAGAAGAAAAAAAACCTAAATACATCAACGGTCCCTCTAAAGTCGATCTCACGGATATGAAAGGAGAGAAATATAAATACATAGCTGAAAGCGCATGACCAGAATGTTAACCTTAGATAATGATATTCCGAGGATCGAATTCTAGATCTCTCGATCACGAAACTATGCATCCCAGCTGAGAAAAGTCACCTAAAAACATGCACTACATATGGTTGATTGATTAGTTAACCAAAGCAAAGAAATGTGACAAACATAAAGGGAAACAGGTGTTTGCCAACCAAAACAGACTTTGGAAACGTCATTAGAGCATGCACTTAACCCCCCTTATTATACACAACACAAGCACTTAAGCATCATAATTTATGATGACCTTTGTTTTATTTTACAGCAGAAGCAGGCACCACTCTCGGCAGCAATCATTGCGCCCAGCACCGGGGAAGACTCCCCACCGTCCAATGTATGCACTTTTTCTAGAAAAGAAAAGTAAAAAAATAATAATTATAATAATAATAATAATAAAGATAGAGGTGTTGTTCGTGACCGTAGAAATCGATTCGTGGGAAATTAAGGAATAATAAAAAAGAGAGATCAATAAGAGATTAAAAAAAAAGAGGCAGGGAGGAATATGAAATATGTATTAGTTGAGAGAATGAGAAAGTTGTTTGGATGTTAGAAATAAATATTTATAGGAATATTTATTATAGTTAATTTAGTAATTAATTTTAAATTAAAGTTGATTAAAATATTTTAAACAAAACTATTTTTATTTGAAATAAGGAGTATTTTAGTCTCCTGAAAGCCAAGCCTATGAAATTCAAGCTAACCTAGCCTAGCCTAAATCGAATAGAAGTGATGCAATCCATTTGACATCCCTAGGCAAATTAAAGAAGACGACTAGTAAACCATCCTTCCCCTGACTGAGTACTACTGAAGTGGAGAAGCCACTCAATTGTTAGAAAGCAAAACTAGTGTGCCACATCCATTCTATAATGGCAGCCATTACTTAATTGTTTTAAACGAATGAAATAGTCACGAATACTATTCATCCCCTCCTCCTCTAGCGCCTTCGATCCAACGCTTATACCCCTTCATTTAGTATAAATAAGGTCCCTCACATCCTCATTTCACTCACTCAATTCCTTCCAAGCAAAGCAAACATTGTATTCCATACTCGCATTGGAGAGTTGGAGAAGCTTCTTCGGTTCGAATGTCTTGCGATTTACAGTGCTGCTATCACAAGATAAAATCGTTATATCTTGGGAGATAATTATCGTATTCCATGAGTACCGTATGCAGGATAAATTCACCTTAAAGAGATAGAGTCAAACTCTAACCTCAACTTTACCAAAACAATGATATACTATCATTCTATCCGCTCATATTATACCACCACTACAAGATCCCAACAATATCAATATATATGATATATGCACTACTTTAATTATATTCTTTTATTACATACAACACTAATACATAGTCATGCACTGAACTGATGCTAATCTATATGTATATATCATCAAGCTAATTAAGCATGCATAAACCACATAAAGCGATCGATCGACCTTTATAATAAGTCACAATATATATATCTAACCAAGCGCACAAACACCAACAAGCATTAATTCTTAGTGTTTCCTTCTTCAATTCATCGACGGCGGCAGCGGCGGCGGAAGATCAGGCGTGGCAAGGAGACCAAAGTGCGGTGGATTGTCCGGGCCCGACGGAACCGTGCGCATGTTCACTTCCTCTCCGCCACCTGCTGCATGCTTTTGCTTGTGATCTCGTGCAGCAGCTTGCAGGCTCACGTCGCGGCTGATCTCTCTGGCCGCAGCGACGACGCCTGCAGAGCTGCTGCACGATGGCGGCGGCGGCAGGAGCAGCAGCAGCAGCAGAACTGCGAAGCAGAGGATTCTCGGTACTGATCTGCTGCGCGCCATGCCGATGGATCAAACAACAGATCATGGCAAATGGTGGACTCGCATGCCCTGCCTTTATAGGCGATCGGATCAATCGTAGTAGCGTAATGCATGAAGGAAGGAAGGAAAGAAGGAAGGTACGGCACTGCTCCAAGGGTGGTGCGAGTGGACTGACTCTGTGCGTGCCTTTGTTTGTTTAATTAATTAATTAATATTTGAGATCCTATGGTAGATTCTCAGCGTGAGTGTTGTCGTGTCCTTTAATTAGGTAAAGATTCCCTTTCCAGGTGCTTCTAAAAACCCTGATTCTCCAAACCTTGGGCGAAGCTCAAACATCCGGATCTGGTGGGCCGGAGCGGATTAGAAGATTCCCAACTCAATAAAATCTAAATCCTAAACCCAAGGTAGTTGCAAGTTAGGGCTTAGGCCACCCGTCCATAAAATATATATAATTAAGAATTAAATATATAATTTATGAAACCATATGCATCAATCTAAATCACAAAATAATAAAAAAAACGAGGTCTCAAATTATCTGGGATATAAATAAATTATATCTGAAAATACAGTATACTTGAAATTTCAAAGCTAAAACTAATAACAAATAATAATAAGATAGTACAAATTCACGACAGGATTAAGCTAGTCGTAAAACTTCTAACATCAACAAAATAGTTAATAAGTGTCTACGTCCTAGTCCAAGATAGAGTATATTTAACGAATATAAGATGTAAAGTCATTTACAACTTTTCATGAAAAAAATGATAATCCCAATTAACCTCGTTGATTATCCCTGGGAGGACCAGCCCGATCCTATCGACCACTAGGGTAAATCGAGAAATGCACAAGGTGGTCAGTCCAGAAGCCCAACATCCTTTGATTGCACCTCCCATTTGAAAAAAAATTTCTACAAATACGTCAAAGTTGAGGATCGAACTGCGAGTGTCTAGGTAATAACTTGAATGTCCACCATAGTATCATACTTAATCACATGACATTCATTTGCCAATTGAATTCATCTTCATTTTTTTATCGATTCAATACTTGTAATTAACTCATCTAATTTTTATAATCTTAAAGCATAAAAGTACAAGAAATCCAAGAACAACCGCTAGCCGTGTATTTTTGGTGGTCGACACAACCGCCAGTCGCGTGCTAGCGGCCGACACAGCCGCGTGCTAGCGGCTGACACAGCCGCGTGCTAACGCCAACACAACCGTGTGCTAGCGGCCGACACAACTGCGTGCTAGCGGCCGACACAACTGCATACTGGCAACCGATATAGCCACCAGTCAAGTATTGTATTACCTCCGGCGTCGGGAAGAGGGAGAGAGGGGGGGGAGGAAAGAACTTACTGGAGAATCGCCAAAGTTAGAGGAGATTGGGGAAGAATGGACGCATGCGTGTGTAAGTGGAGATCGGGGCTAGGGCGTGCCCTGATAATTGACAATACCGACAGATTCATGATTCTGTTAGTAACCTCGATGTATTACCGATGAAATCTCAAATCCGTTGGTAATACATTGAACCTACTGACGAAATCATGATTCCGTCGGTAATTCCTAATTGGTATTACTGACAGAATCACTATTCTGTCGGTAATACATCGAGATTACCGACAAAATCATGATTTCGTCAGTAAAGTTATGTTTGTAAGGAACTAGGGCACTAAACACGCAGAAAGCCCAGCGAAAAACATCTAGTTCCTATCAGAAGATCCATGCAAAGAAAGAACATATACTAAATTTTAACATGATAGGGAGTTATATCTTTGATGCGTATACTCGATCTCCCGACAGCTAGAATCTCAGCACGATCACGTGTCCATGCCTCATTTGGTATCCACACGAACACAAGAAAATGGAGAAGACCAACACTCAAGGTTGTGAGTTTCAGCCAAAGAAATAGAGAAGAAGAAGATGAATGAATTCACACTCAAAAATGAGAGGAAAAAAATACTTTTTTTACTTCATCAAATGAAAATACTTAATGAGCATTAATTCACTCAATGAGACTTAATAAGCGTTAACACTCCATTAAGGCCATTTTTGAATTCTTCGTTTTTTAATTCAATTTCGAAATTGAATGAATTTCAAAATTAACTCTTCTAATATTTCATTAATCTCCATTAATCTTCTTTAATGAATGAATTCACTTAAGTCTAAACTCAAGTCTAATTCGGATTAGATTGAATCCATATGGTTGGATTCACTTGACTCTAACTCAATGAATCTAATCCGAATGTATCAATCATCTCATAATTGACTCTTAGAGTTAATACTAACAATGTTTTCTTGATAGAGAATTTCATCGAGAATTTCCGATGGAAATATTTTTCCGTCAGTAGTTTCGTTGATAATACTATTTTTTTTTTAGTATATGCTAATTATATATATATATATATATATTAAATTTTGGATTTTAATTTTTCTTCTCTAACTCATAGGCCAATCCGAGCCTACCACATGCCAATCCACTTGGACGCGGCCTAATTCGTTTAGATCTACTAGATGGTTGGTTGATAACATTATAATACAACCTACTTAAATTGTTGATAGAATAGATCAATCCGATAGATTAACTTAAATTGACGATTTTAATTATTAAAAAAATATATAAAAAAATGCTTATTCTCCCAATAACAAAATCCCTTTGACCTTTCCCAATAAAATCTATTAGGATGTCTGCTCCTGAACTGTCCCCTAATAATTTATGATGGGGATATATATAGATATATATATCCAAAAAGAAACTCTCACACTGAACAATTAAATTCACTAGCTAATTAAATAAATTTAAACAACTCAATAACATCTAAATAAACTAAACTCAAATTTATAAAAAATAAAATTTAAGTAAAACTTAAATAATTATTTTAATGATTTATTTCATTTTAATTTGATTTAAGATTTTATTATTAAATAAATTTAAAGATTAATACAAAAGTTGACTGCATATTACCTCTGACAATTAAATGTAATGTATGCTCCTAAAGATTCATGTATATAGAAGAAAAAAGACCTAAAAAAATATACAATCGTCATATCAACGGTCTCTCTAAAGTTGATCCCACGGATATGAAAGGAGATAAATACAGATATACAGCTGAAAGCGCATAGTCAGGACGTTAACCTTAGACAATGACATCCTGAAAATCGAATCCTAAACCTCTCGATCACGAAACTATACACCCCCAACTGAGAAAAATAACCTAAAAATATGCACTACATATGGTTGATTGATTAGTCAACCAAAGCAAAGAAATGTGACAAACATAAAGGCAAACAGTTGGTTGCCAACCAAAACAGACTTTGGAAACGTCATTAGAGTATGCACTTAACCCCCCTTATTATACACAACACAAGCACTTAAGCATCATTAATTTATGATGGCCTTTGTTTATTTTACAGCAGAAGCATGCACCACTCTCGGCAGCAATCATGGCGCCCTGCACCGGGGAAGACTCCCCACCGTCCAATGTATGCACTTTCTCTAGAAAAAAAAAGCAAAAAAATAATAATTATAATAATAATAATAAAGATAGAGGTGTTGTTCGTGACCGTAGAAATCGATTCGTGGGAAATTAAGGAATAATAAAAAAGAGAGATCAACAAGAGATTAAAAAAATGAGGCAGGGAGGAATATGAAATATGTATGAGTTGAGAGAATGAGAGAAGTTGTTTGGATGTTAGAAATAAATATTTATAGGAATATTTATTATAGTTAATTTAGTAATTAATTTTAAATTAAAGTTGATTAAAATATTTTAAACAAAACTATTTTTATTTGAAATAAGGAGTATTTTAGTCTCCTGAAAGCCAAGCCTATGAAATTCAAGCTAACCTAGCCTAGCCTAGCCTAAATCGAATAGAAGTGATGCAATCCATTTGACATCCCTAGGCAAATTAAAGAAGACGACTAGTAAACCATCCTTCCCCTGACTGAGTACTACTGAAGTGGAGAAGCCACTCAATTGTTAGAAAGCAAAACTAGTGTGCCACATCCATTCTATAATGGCAGCCATTATAGGTTGTCTCACTTGTCCCATCACCTGCCGATTCCCTTAACTACTATCTGAAAAAGAAATGTAGTGGCGATATTAGGAAACATCAATTATTGTGCATCAACTATGCAAATAAGAATCAACAATCTATGCGATTTGAAAAGAATAAGCTACTGTTGTTGGAGGATTCTATTGAATGAAAGTCTGTCTGTCTCTCTCATCCTTTATTTGGTTGTCTCTTGAGCAACAAACATCCAAAAAAATATCTTAATATTCTTTCAGAATCTTAACCCGAGACTAAAGTTCGGTATGATCTCTAAGAGTTTGAAATCTTAAATTTTATACCAGCAGTGAATGTTGGTCTACCACACTACTTGTTTACCAAATTCTTTACTTTCATTCACGTCTACCATTCGGAGTTCCTTCATAATAGAGACAAGCCCATGGCTTCTCACACTGACTGATACCCAAATCATGAAGTAAACCAATAAGATAACTTTTGTCTAGGCTTTGCAGAACTACATTGAGCATAATGGACATTCATTCTTCTCATCCATCAGTCGTACTCCAATGCTTTCGAGAGCCAAATTACTGTGTAGCTAATGCAATTAATATACAGATATTGCCAGGAGAAGTAGAGATCCAAAGAGACAAACCTAAAGGCATCCCACATTTCTGACCAACCTGGATTGCGCACGACAACAATCAAATAAGGATGCAAGTGAAACAACATGTTGGCCTCTGTGGTGTATGTAGTCACGGCAAAACCGATCGAGGATAAGTCATTGCTACCAGCCATGAAATCTGAGACGCTCCTGGCTCTACAGTATAGTGCACGAACAGGTGGTCTTCTTCGACAACTCGTCAACCTTCTTTTCTGGTGTTGTTTGTGAACGGGTAATTAGTGAAAAGTGCGCATTTGAAGGGGGAAAAATGCAGTAGCATATATCATTCACAAAATAATAATATAAAAAAAACCTACAGTACTTAGTACTGACATGGCAGTTTGACAAAGAGAATGCATAATAGCAAAAAACAGGCCCCCACGGGCGGGATCAACTGGTTATGACATGGATTCTTGCAGCATGAGTCGAGAGGTCGAGGGTCTGCGGCAGCAAATGCGATAACATCAATATCTGTCCGTGCTAAACACCTGAGACCACCATGTCATAGCTGGGCCCGTATTCACCGTGATTTACTCCCTCTCATACTTGTGGGGCCGGGTTGAGGGGGCCGCTGGGTTGGCGGTTCCAACCTTTTGCAGCATAATAGCAAAAAACAGACCAGACCACTTGGACCAAAAAAGGAACCAGATGTTTCTTTCTCTGAAAAAATAAAAACTGGATACTTCTTCAATTTGGGTAAGTTCATGTTGGTGTGGCCGATAGACTTAGCTGAGATAATGTTAGGTCCACATGCAGTTCGACCAATTAAGAGACCTGTCTGATCATTGAACTAGTGACCCAGAGCTTGGTTGGTTTGGTTTCTGGATTGGTTTTTATAACTTTGGAGGAATGTATAAAAATGCATATGCACTATGTATCCTTCAACTAAAAAGAATTCCTAACTATGGAGGAATGTATAAAAATGTATTATGCACTATGATTCCATCAACTAAAAAAAATTTCCTAACTATGGAGGAATGTATAAAAATGTACTATGCAATATGATTCCATCTACTAAAATTGTTGCAATAAGCACATGTATGCCCTTTTTTGATGTTCTTATAACAACTCTTTTGGAAAATTTTCTGCTTGCTATACAAGTCTACACTCAATGATCGCCATATAAGAATATGTATTCTCAGTTTAAATTGTATTTCTTTTTAGTTTTCCTAACAATTTTTAAAACTATTTTGTCTCCATGCTTTACGTGATAACTTTGAAATCAATCCAGCAAATTAGCCATTTCCAGTGAAACCCATTCTACTTGAAGGCAAGATTCTATGGATCTTTATCTTACAAAACAAATTACCCTTAAAATCTTCAGCTAGTGTTGACCTGAGTCATTTTTTTTATCCTGGGGAAAAACTAAAATCACATTCTTAGTTTCCTCAATCAACAGTTGAAGATCGTCCCTTTAGTTAAATATCAAATCAAATAAAATTTCATTCCTGACCTCTTGAAGAGGCCATCAACTTTTATATGACAATGTATTTGTTTAGGTGTTGATTTTGACCGTTAAACACTTTGTGCTAGCTTAGTTTTTCAACTTGAAATGGAAAAAAAGGGGGAAAGAACTCCATTTAATATTCAGCCACAATGAAACATCCTCTTGATGACAACAAAAGAAGAGCAGCATTTGAAGTTTCTCTTATGTTGATTACCACTAAAATAAAAGCAACTTATCAAAAAGATGATAAACAATAATAGGCTTACTTGTTTTAACTTTACTTGACGATGGTTGGACAACAACATGCATGGTGATAAACCCACCAGAAATTTCATCAAAAGGTGATCTGCACTGAGCAACTGTTTTGTTGTTCTCCAACATCTTGCCGCCACATATCAGCTTCACATCAGTTGCAACCCTTGGTATGATCTTCTTATCTAAATGAGTTGGAGGAATAAATTACTTATGAGCAGAAAAACATGGGGCTCCAATATGACAGCAAACAACTATTTCAACTAGTCAATATGAAATGATAAAAATATGAAGAACAAGCTCTCATTTGCATCTGTGACAAGATATTTAATCTTGCAAAAATAAAATCAACATTGAAAGGAAAATAAGACATTTTGAGTACTGAAACCTTTCGGAACGTAATCATTGGAGCATGATGAAAATTCCACAAGCTTTTTGACTACTATGATTCGACTAGAACATTCATATAATGCAAGCCAAACTTTCCATAAACATGGAGGGAATAGAGAAAAAGCACATGAAAAAGGTTCAATGAGTTTGACATTGTAATAAGATAAATGAGATATCAAACCAAATGAGATATATTTTGGAAATGTAGAATGATTACATTTAAAACCAAATGAGATATATTTTGGAATAAGATAACAAATGTAATAAAAATATAGGACTGGTGGTTCTACATTTTTTGATCTAGTATCTTCGGCTCCAACAATGTCAACCTGCTTCCTATTCTTCCTTTGCTCGTTGTCCCTTTGCCTCTTTGATGAAGTGCCCAAAACCACAAAGGAATCTCAAACAGCTCTCGTCTCCAGGGTGCCACAATTTCTGTAGGCAAATCATCAGATCTTCCAATCCATGGTTTCCATATACATGTGAAGTCAATCAAACTAAAGGCATAGCTGAGTCATTGCTATGTTGTTGTATCCTCGGCAAAGAAACCATGGCCATAGACTATGCCAACGCCAATAATAGGAAAGATCTTGTTGATCCTGCCATGACTGCTAGCTACACGTTTTTCTTTCATTCTTTCCTCTCCTCGATTATTGAATTGTTGTTGGCTGTTATCTGCAGCGATTCATATGTCATGCTGAGATTTGTCATCCCCACCCAAAGCCATTTGCACCATGCTCATATGATGGAGAATGCCAATGCTGACATCACAGCTAACACCAACCCTTCCCATCCCCGCATTCGATGTGTAACCATGCCTTGCGAGTGGCTTCAGCCTTACTCCTTGGTTTTGGGGATACCAATGTCTTTTGCCTCAACATCAACCTGGCATGTGACAACTTGCAGAATCCAGGGCGAGGGAGTGTGATTCATATAGCAGTTCAGTGGGAGGTGAAGCAATGGAAGAGTTGCATGGACAAAAAAAAAGGAATAGAGGTGGGAAGAGACACAAAGTGACATGGGCTGAAGCAAATGCTATTGGACTGCTGTGAACGTAACGTTTAAGTTTCTCAAGAGGCATGCATTTATGGTCTTGTTTTATGATATGTGTAGATACTTAAAATAACTATTAGGAAAAGATAAAATGTAATGAGAATACAAAATTAAGCTTCTTCCCAGTAGTTATCTGGAGTTCATCTTTCAGGAATTCACTTGTGTTGGAAATTCTATTCGTCTACTAGATATTGGGGAGCTATTGTCTAAATCACCATCACGAAATTGAGAATTCTAATTCATATCAAGCAATATGGTATTACACACTATATACAACGCAAATTGCAATATCCTAAAACTAAAAAGAGATGCACCAACACGTGATACTCTGCAATACTCAGTTCAAACTAATAACAACTGAAATTAAGTTTGCAGTGTAGCAAAATCAGCATCCAACCTGCAATTTTTTTCTGTAACATTCAGACGACGAATACTCATCAATACAAAAGAAGAAGAGCAAAAGATCCACCCTTGTCCTCAGCCAAAAGATCAAGGAAACAACATACCGCGCGGCCACTCGGAGATTATCCTTTCCTTGAGCATCGCAACAGTCGAAGAAGCAGCGTAGCGGATCGGACCGATGTCCGAGCCATCATAAAGCCGGAACTTGAGCTCGACCAGATCCTCCTCCGGCATTTGTCGTCTCCGATCCGCCCCCCAATCACCCTAAAAAACAAACAAACAAGCAATTCCCTAATCCATCCCCCAAAGTCGATTTCCGAAGCACAAGGGAGCCAAATCGCGCACCTTTCACGGCAGGATCGAGCAGGAACCCAGCGATCGAGGAGCGAAAGCAATCGAATCCAAAAGGAAAAGGATCGGAGCTCAAATAAGCATCGTAGGGCGGCCGGAGGAAGAAGCGAAAGCAAAGTTGCCAAAACCAAAGCGAACTCCAATTAATTCTCGAATTTAAATCGAAATCCGAAAAAATTATTAAAGAGCTACAATTACACGGTTATTAAATTTTTTAAAAAATGGCCAGAAATAGAAAAACTTTGGGGAATCGTGGCGAGTAGCCCAGCGACGTGTGCGCCTCGCAACCTCCCTGTCCGCAGGCCGGTGCGCCATGTGGATATAAATTGTGGAGCGACCGCATGGGAAGATTCCTGCGGTCCTGGTGCTGCACGCCGACGCATCAAGCGCTGTCGGTTATCGGGCGGACCCGGACACGTCAGCCACTGTTGACCGTTGTTATGGTTGCTTGACACATATGAAAGAATGGGCAGAGCATCCGTGTTTTGCGTGGGGCTAAATATTTTATATAATTTATAATAAATTATAAATCATCTATTCATTTTTATCAATAAATTGGCAGAGGATCCATTGTTAGGGTTATAATAGTGGAGATATCAATTTAAATTAGGGTTCATTTGATTATTTTTTCGATAATTTACCAAAGAGCACACTTGAAAATCTGAATTTATCAAAAGGCATACACTACTTTGTTATTTACCAAAGAGCGTACTTTTTTAAAAGCATTGTCTAATTTACCCTCATGATAATTTAACTTTTTATATTGTTTTTCTTTTCTTCATTATATTTCTCTCACTTCTCTCTCTCGAAAATAAAAAAATCTAACATTTAAAAATAAGAAATTAAATAAATAATGGACACAATATTGACCTAGAGTAGTTTGAAGATGTATGACTGCCTTAGGACGAGATACTTGACCCATTATTTTTTGACAGAGCTTGGTGAATAATTTTATATATACAAGTTCTTCTATAACTAATTGTTAGTTTTAGTTGAACTTTTAATTTGGGCACTACATATTTAGGTGCTCTTCAATTCCGCCATCTCAAAATTCTGAGTTTTTGTTATTGTCTCAGCTTAAGTTGGAAGAGTTCACTGATCTTTGTAATGCTATTGCATTAAAGTTCCAAATAGAAGCTGTAATGAGTCAATCTTTACCTCCTGTCTTTGAGTTCTGTTACCATTCAGAGGGTTTTGACCGAAACCCACTAATCGATCTAGAAAGCTCCGATCGCACCCATTTCAATTTCTATGAATTTCTAAAATTACGAGTGTTATTTTCAACATTCTTAGTGGTAGACCAGAGGTTTTGAAAAATCCTAAATCTCTCTTTATTTCTTTTTATTTTTTTATTTTTTTTATTTTTTGTTGTTACTAGGCCTGATATATCTCATATCAGGCCCACATTGGGCCTGATATGGGGAGATATCAGGCCCAACGTGGACATGATATCTCTTCATATCAAGCCTCAAAACAAAAAGGAAAAGATTTTCAAAACCTCTGGTCTACCACTAGGAGTGCCAAAAATAATAATTGACACCATATTTTCACTCCTTGTAATTTTAGAAATTCATAGAAACTGAAATGGGTGCAATCGGAGCTTTCTAGATCGATAAGTGGGTTTCGGTCAAAACCCACTGATGGACCTAGAGAGCTCCGATTGCACTCATTTCAGTTTCTATGGATTTCTAAAATTGCAAGAAGTTTAAATATGATGTCCATTATTTATTTTGGCTTTTTTATATATGTTAAAAAGTAAAAATCAAAGAATCAGCAAAAAAACCCACGTTAAAACCCACGTTGGGTCTGATATGGAATCATATCAGGCCCAATGTGGGCTTTTATGTCGATTATTTGATTTTTGCTTTTTAACATATATAAAATGTCAAAATAAATAATGGACACCATATTTGAACTCCTTGCAATTTTAGAAATCCATAGAAACTGAAATGGATGCAATCGGAGCTCTCTAGATCCATCAATGAGTTTTGACCGAAACCCACTGATCGACCTAGAAAGCTCCGATTGTACCCATTTCAGTTTCTATGAATTTCTAAAATTACAAGGAGTTAAAATATGGTGTCCATTATTATTTTTGGCACTGCTAGTGGTGGACTAGAGGTTTTGAAAACCTTAAATCTCTCTTTATTTTTTTTTATTTTTTTATTTTTTGTTGTTACTAGGCCTGATATCTCCCATATCAGGCCCACATTGGGCCTAATATGGGGAGATATCAGGCCCACATTGGGCCTGATATGAAGAGATATCAGGCCCAACGTGGGCATGATATCTCTTCATATCAGGCCTAATAAAAAAAAAGGAAAAAAAGAGAGAGATTTAGGGTTTTTCAAAACCTCCGTCCACCACTAGGAGTGAAAAAAATAATGGACACCATATTTTCACCCTTGTAATTTTATAAATTATAGAATCGAATGGTGCATCGAGCTTTCAGATCGATCGATGACCCAGAGCCCGATCGCATCCATTTCGCCATGATTTCAAAATCAAGGAGTTCAAATATGGTGTCCATTATTTATTTTGGCTTTTATATATGTTAAAAAGCAAAAATCAAAGAATCGATAAAAACCAACATCGGGCTTGATATACATCAAATCAGCCCAACGCCCCGAGCATGGAATGATATCATGCGCCCGATATGATTCTATATCGCCAAACGCGCTTTATGCCGATTCTTTGATTTTGCTTGTTAATATCTATAAAAGCCAAAATAAATAATGGACATCATATTTGAACTCCTGCACTTTTAGAACCATAAATCGAATGGTAACGGAGCTCTGTCCATGGGTTTCGACCAAACCCACTTATCGACCTGAGAAGTCCGATTACATCCATTTCAATTTCTATGAATTTCTAAAATTACAAGGAGTGAAAATATGGTGTACATTATTATTTTTGGCACTCCTAATGGTGGACAAGAGGTTTTGAAAATCCTAAATCTCTCTTTATTTTTTTTTTATTTTTTGTTGTTACTACTAGGCTTGATATGGGGAGATATCATGCCCACATTGGGCTTGATATGAAGAGATATCAGGCCCAACGTGGGCATGATATCTCTTCATATCAGGCTAAAAAAAAAGAGAGATTTAGGGTTTTCAAAGCCTCTGGTCCACCACTAGAGAGAAAAATAATGGACACCATATTTTCACCGTAATTTTAGAATTATAGAACTGAAATGAGTGCATCGAGCTTTAGATCGATCGGTGGGTTTCCAAAACCCACCACGGACCCAGAGCTCGATCGCACCCATTTCAGCTTCATGATTTAAAATCGCGGAGTTCAAATATGTCCATTATTTATTTTGCTTTTATAGATGTTAACAGTAAAATCAATCGCAAAACCCACATTGGGCTTGATATGGACTCAAATCAGGCCCAACGTGGGCCTGATATGATTCCATATCAGGCCCAACGTGGGTTTTTATGCCGATTCTTTGATTTTACTTGTTAACATCTATAAAAAGCCAAAATAAATAATGTACACCATATTTGAACTCCTTGCAATTTTAGAAATCCATAGAAACTGAAATGAGTGCAATCGGAGCTCTCTAGGTCCATCAGTGGGTTTTGATCGAAACCCACTGATCGACCTAGAAAGCTCCGATTGCACCCATTTCAGTTCTTGTGGATTTCTAAAATTACAAAGAGTCCAAATATGGTGTCCATTATTTATTTTGGATTTTTCAAATGTATTAAAATGTGATTAAAGATTGACTAATATTATTCCTATATTCTGTCGAGAGAGGAGAGAGAAGTGAGAGAAATATAATGAAGAAAAGAAAAATAATAGAAAAAGTCAAATTATCATGAGGATAAAATAGGAAATGCTTTTAAAAAAGTACGTTCTTTGGTAAATATTAAAGTAGTGTACGTCTTTTGATAAATTCAGATTTTCAAGTGCACCTTTTAGTAAATTATCGTTATTTTTTTATTAAATAATTTAAATAAATTAAATTAAAATCTGACAGCCTCAGGTAGGAGGGGTAGTTTAGGAAATTGATGTGTTCGTGGCCGCGTGACCAGGTCATAGCCACGTCGACGAGAGACAGGTCATCGTCGCATCGTATCTCGCATTTCCATCTCCACCGAACATCATTCTCTATTTACGATCATCCCTTTTCGACGGCCGTGATCTCTCGGCCATATTTATCCCATTCTTTTCCTTCTCTCTCCCGCTCCTTCCCCTTCTCCTCATCGTGGTCGGAGATCGCAGAAGAAATCGCGCCTGGAGCGGCCGGAGAGAGTCCTCCTCCACCGTCTTCCTTCCTCTGCGATCCCTGTCCTTTCCGATTCATCCCTCGCATTTCCTCGTCCGATTCGAAGCGCGGAAGAGTGAGGCATGATTCCAAGGACGCCGCCTCCTCAGTGATCCCTAATTTCTCCGAAGCCTTGGACCATGTCTTCACCGTCGTCCGCATCAGTGCCTTTTTCACCAGCGCCGAAGAGATTTTTTAAGACGCCGGAAGGCCGCTACGACCAAATCCATGAGAAGACATACCCAGCCTCCGCCCTACACTGCACCCATAGCAAGTCGGTGTCCCAGGTTGCTTTCTTTAAAAATTTAGGGTTTATTCTTTTCTTTCCTTCTCATTTGTTGACTTTTCTCCACAAAGGTTTGATCTTGGCGCATTTATTGGCAGTTGACAATTGCGTGCCTTAAGGAGAAACCAATGGCGGAACAAAGCCAGGCGGCTCCGTTAGCATCAAATTCAGGATCGAGGTCTGTGGCTTCCAGATTTTTAGGGGTCGCCAATGGGGGTCGGTCGCTAAGCCTTGTCGTCGGAAATGGTATCGGTAGAGTAGCATTGGCCAACTGCCGGACCGCTGGGTTTGATGAGGAAGCTGTGGAATCGAGTACCTCGACTGAATTGCCAAATTATGGTGGAGGCGGGACGTTCTTAATTTACAATGTTGCAGACACTTTGTTTGTCAGTGACCTCAATTTGAAAGAGAAGGTGTTGAACTGTTTGATGCATTCATTTTTTTGTTGTTATTTTTTGTGTGTTTCTTATTATTCTTTGTCTCAGGATCCCATCAAGGCTATCCAATTCAGCAATTCAAGCCCTGTTTGCCATGCATTTGATGCCGAGGCAGATGATGGGTATGATTTGCTCCTCGGGCTGCATTGTGGAGATGGTTGGTTCAGTCAATTATAATGGTTTGAGCTTTTTAGCTAATTTTTACACTAATATTTGCATGCATGATGTTGTAGTCTACTTGGTATCGCTGAGGCAACAATTACAGGATACAGGAAGGAAGATGGTGGCAGCTCAACATTATTTCTATTATAATATGGATGGAGCAACTAATAACAGGCATGCCTTGCATTTGATCCACAATGTGACATTTGGGCAAGCATTATTCATTATTGACTCATTGATCATGTTCTCATCTTGATAGTAATTATGGCAAAAAATTTGGCAATTGTCCCTGTATGTTTCCTTCTTTTACTATTACAATCACTGTAATTCTCAATGTTGGTCTCAATGTTTTATATTTATTTTCCTTTTGTTTTCTTATCATTAGTTTTGCTGATTAAATTTATCACTGATCTCATTGACACCTTTATTAAAAAAGGCAATTTTCATAAACATTATGGCATTTTGAGAAAAAACATGTTTCTATCAGAGTTTCAGTCTCTTCAAGACCGTGCTAGCAAGTGGTACAGTCCTCTTTTGAATCATGGTTCTAATGAAGATGCAATATAAGAAAAGATCAAAGAGTTTGGTGAATTGGGAAGGGTACTTTTAGATATAATAACCAGTGAGAGGAATCAACAGCTACCAGCAAATTATGTGGCCTCTGTAAGACGAATCTAGATGTAACTCAAACAGCTATGTAAATGTGTGGGGTGATCCAATGATGGAGTTTATATGGGCTGACAAGCTCAGTTTATGTTTTTGATGGGACTTGCTAGTTGATTTTCTTTTGTTCTAAGACAGAAGTTTATTTCCAAGTGACTTAAGTATATAAACAGGTATATTCTTAGTATACAAAACTTACGTTTAAAACTTGTCTGAAGCTTTATGATTAAGTTAGCTGGTTTGCATTCTTATACATCTAGCTTAGGCCCTTAGGAATACACATCACTTTGTTGAAGATATGCATTTCAAGTAATGGTGAACTGTGGCAAATATACTGAGAAGATAAGGAGGCGTTTGGTTTGCCCCATTTTCATTTTCATTTTCTGAAAAACGCGCATTTTTCGTTTTTCAGAAAATGACTTTTCCGCGTTTTTCGTTTTCTTAGAAAACACTCTCACATTTTCTTAAAAATGAACGTGGAAAACGCAAATCAAACGCGTTTTCCATTTTCTCAGAAAATGAAAACAGAAAACAGCGTGGAAAACGCAAACCAAACGCCCCCTAAGTTTCTTCTTTTGTATTCACATCTATTTTGCATCTTAGTTCTTCATGCCATGTTGCTGGAAAACCAAGGAATTATTTGTTATACATATATTGTTTTCTGTTATGCTCTGATTATTGTTCCGCATTTATGTTTTCTTCTAATGCCTACACCATTGTTTATGCAGCCGGTGCATTTGCGTGGCATGGGTACCTGGACGTATAGGTACTTTTGTTGTTGGTCATGCAGACGGTAATATATATGTATACGAAAAGGTGGATGATTATCTATAGAAACATTAGCATCGTATTCATCAAATTATGTTTGAAACAATCATAAACCTGTTTCTTCATTTCCTTCAGAACAAGGAAGGAACTTCTGATAGCTCATTTCCTGTAATCAAGGATCAAACTCAGTTTTCTATTTCTCACACACGCTCAAGTAAGGTAATGAAACTTCATAGGGTTTTTCACATTTAGCTTGGTCATGCAACTATGTTGTTGAGATTGAAAAATCTGTCTTAACACAAGTTTTCCGTTCTGTATTGCTTGACATCAACATCATAACTCAAGTAGTATTGGTTTGAAAAAAATCCTGAATTTTGACATCTATAGTTCATTCAAATTCAGCTTGTAAATGCTAGCATTTGCGATTTGTGGGTTACAACATGAAGTTCACTACTTACAAAAATAGAACATGCTGAATGTTATGAGTTTGTATAAGCTTGAATGGGATAACCGAACGTGTCAATCAGACATGGTCTGATTTACACATTGGAATGAAACAGTTGAGAATAATCAACATTATATTTCATAGAGAACTGAAGAACTGCATCTGTATGTATACATGTATATGTTATGCTTGTGTCTGTGCAATCCAACATAATACCAAATTAAATCTGAAATTTGCAAAGATGGAGAATTTTTTTTGAAGGATTGAAATAAATGAAATATAGAAATAGTAGAGATGTAATTTCATTCTGATAAATAAAGACAATATACCGGATGAGAAATTGTCATGGTTGTGATACTTACTGGAGAGAAGAAAGATTATACTTGAAGAGAGATGGTAACTAATCTATCTTTAAAGTTGCAAATATTGGAGAGAACTGATGTGACTTGTGGGCAGAAATGAAATTTTGTGGAGGATTCATGAGATGGAGATTAGTGAACTTTTGCACAAGGATGAAATGACAATAGAAGAGGAGGTATCGGGTGGAGGGGAGGTTGTAACTAATAAAGAGGGAGATGTGGAATTGTAGTGGAAACTTCAACCCAAAGATTCAATCTAGGTTGCTGCCAAGTTGAGAATAATAAAGCACTATATTCAACAGAGAATTATAGACTTGCATCAATATATAGGACATCAATTCAATAAAGTTAAACTAATTTGGTGAGGCTACTAACTATCAACTATATAGACATTCTAGTGCAGTTCTCAATTGCTACAAGTCAGATGTTAAATGCATCTTTTGTTCACTAGCATAGAAAAAATAATATCTAAAAACTCGAGGACCATGAATTTTGTGTCTACCAAGTTGCCAGCATATTTGTTCACTGCTCAAATGTCATAGCACATCAAATTTTAATTAGGTGATAAATGAACTGTTTCTTCAAAACAATTAATCTACTCAAAGGGATATCTTTTTTGCCCACTCTTTGTTTGCTCAATTACACTGACTAACGTGCTTGCTTGTAGAGCAATCCAGTTGCTAGATGGCATGTTTGTCATGGTCCAGTAAACAGCATATCATTCTCAGCTGATGGAGCTTGTATGGCCACTGTCGGTAGAGATGGTAATTGTTTGACATATGAATAACAAACCCTGTTTCCTTATCTCTTGTACCGGTTTTTTATAAAGTATCCTATACGATGAAAGAGCAGAATCCTTGTAGGTTGTTTAAGAGTATTTGATTTTGCCAAAGAGCTTCTATTATTCGGAGGGAAAAGTTATTATGGTGCCTTGCTATGTTCTGCCTGGAGGTACCTTTTGTCTTTCTTTGATTAATGTTGCATCCAAAACTTGATTTGGCAACTCCAGCAATTCCTTTGCACAAAAAAAAACTCATCTTTGATTTTGGTTCTTAAATTCTTGTGGCTGTATCAGTCTTCATACCACAAGTCTTGCATTGTTTTGTAGTGCTGGAGCACTTTAACTGGCATGAAATAACATGAATCTGTTTAATTATATTTTCTTTGCAATTGTGTCCCTCTTATTTGGCTGTCCGACTATTGTGCTTGATTTAGAATCATGGCATGCATCATTTAAAGTTCCATTAGCTCCAGTAACATCATTTATTCCATGTGCTGGATCGTGCAAACAAGGAAGCATGATTCTACTGCATTGCATATTATCTTATTAATTATGTTACAAAAATTATCTGATACACATATTCCACTACTTAAATATGGACTCAGTATTTTACTGCTTGACTTTAAGAAATTGATCTATGAAATAATACACTGTTTTAGTTCTGATGGAAAATACATATTGACCGGAGGTGAAGATGATCTCGTGCAAATTTGGAGTACAGAGGAGCAAAAGATAGTAGCCTGGGGAGAAGGGCATAATTCATGGGTAACGTTTTGCTCCCAAGTTGCCCACATTTTTTTCTAATTGTTGAAAACCTTGTATATTGGCAGATAAGTGGAGTTGCTTTTGATTCATATTTGCAAGCGCCAAATTCAGAAGAGGCAGAACAAAACGTAGTCTATCGTTTTGGCTCTGTAGGCCAGGTAATCATTCTGAAATTTAAAGTTGGAAACAAATTTTTTGTAATTGCTTCTTAGTTTTAAGGTGTATCTACTTGAGTAGAGGAAGAGGGGGAAATAAAGGAACAGAGGTGATGAAGGGAGGAGAGGAAGGTAGAGAAGACAGTTTCCTTTGTTTGTCTACTTGAAAAAAAAGGAAATGAGAGAAAATAACAAAACGTGTAGAGAATCGGTCTTTTCATCACTCTTCGAATCTTAATCCCCTCTTTTTTCCACTTTTTGATAGAACCAAAAGTAAGGAAAGAAGTTCCAAGTTGCTCCCTTTCGCAGGCTTACTTTTTTTTCTTCTGCCTAAGTAGACAAGGGAATTTGGCTCCTTTCCATCTTCTTTGGCTCCCTTTCCCTCAAGTAACCACACCTTAGTGTTTCTTTGATGTATTATTGGCACGCTCATGAAAATAATTTTTAAAAGTGAAAGCTCTTGCATCGGTATCCAATGTCATATTAAGAAATTCTGCAAGCCAATAGAAGCACTGTTACATTGGAAAAATGCTAGATATAACAAATCTTATAGAAATTGAAGATAAATGGTCTCAGTGGGCAAAATTCTTTTGATGCAGGTGTCAAAATACCATCTGTTTCGGGATGCATACAACAACCCGATAGAGTTCCGGTACTTTGACAGTTTCACCTAGATGATACTCACCATCAAAAATGAAACCAGCCATTAACTTTCTAATTCTATTGTGTTTTTTTTTTTTTGACAATTCATTAGATATTAATTATTGAGGGGGAGTTTTAATGCAATGGTAAAGTTATTGTCGTGTGGCCTCGTGGAAATAGTCTTTTGCAATGTAGGATCAGACTGTGTATAATAGGGATTTACCGTCTCCGAAGAGATTGTGACACCATTATCATCGAACCCCATCCGTATGGGATGGTATGGGATGACATAAAAACCACGGACTTTTAGGAGATTGGTGAGAGCTAGGAAAATGAAGTTAGTCAAAGCTCAACTTGAATATAGCCCCCCATTGAAGTACTTACAGGGTTTTGCATACTGTGTATCGGACATCCTCATGTTCATTCTTGTATGGGTGCATTGCAATAAATCCTCTATCCCCGTATTATACCATGTCCGTCACATGCTCGCTCGGATGTTGCGATTTACCTCCCTCGTGATGACCTTAGGTCGGATACGACGGGGGCGCTGGGGGCGAGCGTTTCGCCTTTTGCCACAATTGTATGGGTGCATTGCAGACCTATGGTCTGAATTCCCACGGGTTGCGGAATGAAATATGGAGACTTGCTCCAATCCCACAATAAGAGGATTTCTCGATGACTTGAACTTAATCTCTTTGATCTTGAATATTCGACCTTTGCAATCTTATTCTTAATTCTACAAATTCTGTTTTTCTTCTGAATCATCAATATTTTTGGTTTGGTGATTTCAACTAAGATAAGCAATACTGCCAGTTCGTTCAATAAGTTGCATGGTGATAGTTGTAAAACTAAGATAGTTCAATGCTGTGGGAATTTGTTCACTTAGTCTTCCTCCCTGGGTTGATGCATCACTCTATCTCAACTACCACAATATTTCATTATTCTGTTTCTCATTCAACATCCATGACAAGCTTGCAGGACAGTCAGCTGCTTCTGTGGGATCTGGCGATCGATGAACTTGTCGTGCCACTTTATGGTCCACCTGGTGGTTCACCAACCACCAAGAGTGATCTCTCAGCAAATGGGGATAGCATTAGCACCACTGGTGCTATCCTGCCTTCTCCAAGCATGAGTGATGTGCCTAAAATCTCTCCTATTGCAACTCAGCAAGTACACTTGGATCCACTCTCTGGCTTGATATTCACTAAAGCATCATTGCTAACAGTATCCCGCGAAGGCCATATCAAGTTCTGGAGAAGACCTGGCCATTCTGATCCCTTGAAGTGTTTATCTGCGAAGAATCCAAGCTTCTGTTCCAGCATTGCAAGGGTTGAGTTGCAAAAAGAGTGCCTGTGATGAAGATCATATACAAATATTCATTTCCAATCTGTAACATGAAAAGTAGCAGCATATTCAACTACCTTTACTGGTATGCGTTACTTGAAAATTTAGATATGCTGTCTATCAATTTATTCTTCTTGGCTCATCATTCATCAAGCACTGGATCAGCAGAATATTTCCAGCATAAGCCACCAGTCAAATTCAACTTGATTACAAATCAGATTATATTACATTAGGTATGAAATCATTATAAGTTAACCATAACTAATAGATTCAGTTGAAATAAAATATGATTTGACCAATCAACTCAGGCGATTCGTTCTAATGGAACCCATTACAATTGCAATAGATCTCTGCGAGTCTGGTGTCCAAATTTCCAGCGAGCTCTCGTCTTCAGGATAATCAACTACATTCACAAGCCTAAAGAGCTTTCATCAATTTGGATGGAAGCCATTGGCATAAGCATCGAATGGCACAGAGAACGATTACTTTCACAACAGCAAAATGCCTGAGGCAGAAAAGGAGATATCGTTACTTGTTAAGCACATTAAGTCTTTAACAATGACTTTGGGCCATGAGTAAAACATGTATATTGAAAAGCAACCAATATTCAGTTGCAACAGAGGTCATCCAGGAATCCTTAGTCACAGGAAGGAAGAATTCTAAGAGACACATGGCAAAGGGAAAAACAAGACAATAATGCTTTTGAAAACTAAAAGTCTCATTTTGGATCGAGACATGCAAACAAGTTAGACTGTAAACAATTGCTGTTTTTTGAATCATTTATGCAAGCGAAAACCCAGGCAAACTTTATTTCTCTATGCAGGTTTAAATGTTATTATTCATTTTCGGGAAAATAAAATGGAAAATAGAGCAATAAAGAGATGCAGATAACATAGATGAACGCAAAAAAGGGTATCACCTAGTTTACATGACCCTACCTGATAAGAACTGTAGATGTTGAATGTATTCATCTGGTAGTGGTCGATGATCTATTCTTCTTTCTCTTTTTCAACTTCACTGCATCTTTCAAACTTTTTGAAGTATTAGATTTCTGCATAGCATCTGAAACACTAACAGTTCCCGAACTAGAAGTGGTTGTATGGTCAAGACTACATTCGACTGCCCTGTGATCATCGCTTACTACTTGTTCTTCCTTAACTACCGTTAGGGTACCTGCAAGATTAAAAGGTATTTTTCCACATGCAAGGATGAAAATATGAATGCGATGCAGCATGAAAAAATTTTACTATGCGGAACTGAAGCATATCTCACCAAAGATAAAACAATATATTATTAAACGAGAAGATAATCTAATATATGAGAAATACGACAAAGTCATTAAAGAAATGTTGCCTTATCTCTAAAAATTATAACTCCCAATTTATTTTTAAAAACAATAGCAAGTTTTTAATAACTCTTAAAAATTTAAAAACATGTAGATTTAAATTTTATGAAGAAGAGCTTTGGCACAATGATAAAATTTTTGGATATGATAGCTAAAAATTTTTTGCATCAGCTATCCTATCCATTCCCTAAATTTAGATGTGAAGAATAGTGATTCTCTAAATTTAGGGAATGAAACCACTACCCTAAAAATAAAATAATATTTCTTTTTAATCTCTCTCCTTCCACTCAATCTTTTCAATCTCTCTCCTTCCACTCATTCCATAAATATAATAATAAAAAAATAGAATAAAGAGAAGAAAATAATAAAAAATTAAGGATGATCGAAAATTTATGATAGTTGATGTAGTGTGTAGTAAAAAGTGATTGTCTAAATTTAATAAAGTAAGTCATTTACCCTAAATTTTAGATATAGTAATAAGGAAATTGATGTGGATGCTCTTATGGTCATGGGTTTGAGTTGCGAAAAGAATATCTTACAATGCAGGGTAAAACCACGTACAATAGACTCAATATAGTTCAACCCTTCCTCGAGACTCCACATGGACAAGAGCTTCATGCACAGGGTAAGACTGCATACAATAGACTCAATATAGTTCAATCCTTCCTTGAGACCCCATATTGACAAGAGCTTCGTGCACCAGCTTAATCTTTTGTAAAATTTAAACTTTTAGGATTCTAAAAGAATTTTCTAAAATGATCCCCAATTTTTGAACAACTTCACACAAAGCTCAACCAACTCAATTCACGAAAGAAAAAAAATACTATTAAACTGAGAAATTTTCTAATAGATAGGATCCTAACCTCCTTTTATAAACTCGAAATAGAACTAAGTCAACTAAAAATATCTTCCTTTATCTCTAAAAATTATAACCAACTTCTGAAAATAAAAAAAAACTTAAGATTTTAATGAAAATTTCTAAATTGATCTCTAATTAATTTCAGAACTGTCAGAATATTGAAAGAAGCTAGAAATAAACTGCAGGATGATACGCTGGTGTACAAAATTAAGCATGAACAATAAAAGAGAAAACCAGGTAGGTTAGAGTTGAACAATAAAAGAGAAAACCAGGTAGGTTAGAGTTTGATGCCTTCAGTCCTCACTGAAATAAATTCATGACCATTAGATTATTCATAAGGAGCTCTTCCATGGAAGCAACAAGAACATTGACATACTAAAATCCAGAATGGGTGAAAAAAAAAAGTTGGATTTCATCAAAACTTGATTATTTTAACTTCGTGTTGTTGCAAGTTCTAAAATATATTTCTGAATCACCCTCTGTTTACCCCACATCTGAGAATAAAAGCGCAAAGCATATCACTGCTCATTTCCAGCTAATATGAAAATGCAAAGTTCAATTACTTAAAAGCAAAGTGATTATCCAAGAGAAAAAAATGGCATGTTCAGCAGATCACAACCAGCATACACGATAAAAGGAAAAAAGGAGCAAACAGAGAAGTTCATAAGATCTAAACAGGTCTAATCATACCAAGTACTTGAGATGTTCCAACCCTCAATGGATATGGATCCCTGCAAACAGGATCATCAATTAGATTTATGACCAGTTTCATTCCTACATACGCAAATTCATTGGAGCTATTTAGCGATATTACCATTTTGATGGGCCACCAACAAAAGCATCAGCATGTGTGCCACTACTGTTGCCATCTGCATTTGTAGATGTTCTAGTATCAACTTTTGGTTCATCATCTTGACTAGAGCCTATATATGGTTGACATGCCATTTTTGCTTGATGTCTTGGCAAATCCTTGACTTGCTTGTCCTCCAGTGTAATATCCGCAACACTAACTTGGTGTGCCATTTTAGATGGATGGCGCTTAACCTTCCGTAATGCTCTTTCGGTGTTGTATACTTCTACCTAAAAAGGTTGTGAAACATCCATCTGTTATCATTACAAGAGATTACACAAACCATAATACAGAAAATTAATCATAGAGAATGAATTCAAAATTTGTCATATTGCACCAACTAGTGTACTCTAGATTTTTAAAGAAAAAAATCATGAAAATTAATAAAATGTGAATCATGATAGTTCTCGTCACCAATTTTGTTTGAATGTTACTGCCGGATTAACAGTTCTAAGTGTGGAATTTACCATGAAAATAAAAGTACTTGCAGGAAACTGATTTCCGAAAAGACTGATTAATCAAAAAGACAGCTTAAACGTGAGAATTATGACTTCCTTTCAAAGAGAAAACCATTTTCCTGAACCGAGGTAGTTTGATAGCTTTAAGACACAAATGGCATCACCATGATGTTAAAACAATATATATTAAAACTAGATAACAAAATACGATACAACAAATCAAAAGTTAAAAGCATATGGTTTATAAATAACAAAATACTAGATATAGATAAGAAAAAATATCAACTGAGAAGGATAAATTTATAATATATTGTTGTAGTATGGAAGAACCATTACATCTTATTATAGCACTCAACCATAGCATAAAACTAACTACCAATATCTAATCTTTGTCATATAGACTTGTAAAGACTAACAACTAGACTGCAGCAATGATATCAACACCTCATTATTTTTATTAAGAAAGCAAGGTAGATATGTATTATCTATGACAACAATTCAATGTAGAGATGTATTTTTCAGACTAAGGATGACGCTACCATGAACTTCAAGAAAATTAAAATGTAGCAAGTACAAGATATACAAAAGAATAAACAAATCAACTCACTGCATTCTTAAGTTTACTAGTGATATCAGCAGCTTTCACAGAGGCGATTCTTATACACTGCATGACTACACTTGGCATGACACCTTCTCCTCCTGCTTTTTGAATTGCACAAACATCACCGTTTGAATTTATTGTAGCAGTCATCTTTCCTCCCATAACAGACTCTTCTTTATGTGTTGGATCAATAACCTGAAAGATAAATATACATCAAATGGGATTAAACAGAACACGAAAATTCACGAATCTAGATAGTAACTATAGAAAAGTGAAAATACTTTTGATGTTTTCACAATACCATGATATCTCCCTTGTTATAAAATGCAAAAGTCACTGAAATTGGAAGATGATGAATAACCAAAGGAAGGGGTTCCACAACCTGTAGAAATATAAGCAGTATTTAGTCTTCTTGCTAACAGAAGCACGTCATTCCAAAAATTAGCTATTCCAATAACATGACCATAGGTAAAACATGCGGCCAACCCTGAATCAACATACCTTGCCTTAAACTCACAGAGAAAGAGAAGCTAAATCAATTTACTAAGCCAACAAGTGGCAAATACAACATAGAACATATAGCATAAAGAATAATAGATAAATCTGAAATTACTTGACCTTGGGATCATGAATAATAATATCTTGGCCATTATCTCCTCCTACTGTACATTCAGGCCTTTGAAATGTCAAAAGGGCAGCCAAGGCAGCAACATTAGCAGCATCTACTAGATTCCTAAAACATAGGAAAGACCCAGTTAGCACTTTGACTAGCAGATATCACTAATATTGAAGGTGCAACAAGAACATTTGTTACCCTCCATTATCAATAATGTGTAGATCCACTTGGATAGACCACACTAATTTTCCTGCAACAACACATAGGGACTCCATATCCACCGCCCTGCTTTCCCTGGATAGTATTACAATTCATCAGAAAATCCTATAGCAATAAAAAGTTGTGGCACATACTATCATGCCTATGCTCAAAGAACACTGACTGTGAAACATTGACTATTTTGGGTGCGGAAAAAAGGGTTAACTAGATAGAGGGTTCACCGAAGACCACGATCTATAACACGACCAAGTTCAATAGCAGATTCTCCAGGGCGCCCTGCTTCGAAGGAAGGATCAGCCATTGGTGAAAAATCAGTGAATATAGCAAGAATTCCTTCATTTGGTCTATCTCGATACGGTTGCACTAGTTCAGAAGTCACATAAGCCATCACATGAGTCTCACCTAGTTGCACTTCTGAACAACCATCTTCTCTGTTGGTGAAACAAACAAAGAAACTCATGCTTTACTCGATGACACTTAAATCATCTTGGAAAGGAAACAACAATAAAGAAATCAGTCAAAAATATAGCATAAGACAGGTATATTGCAAAATATAGTCCAAATACAAGATAAATACAAAACACAGTATGTATACAATGATAGAAGATATGAAGGAATTGGTACGATATTACACAAAGTATCACATTGACATTATCCTTGATCCTGATGTTGTTCGTCCTTAAGATTATGCTCTCTCTTTTAATGTAATTTCTGTTTCAGGACTTTGCACAAGAAAACCTTCATGCTTTACTCAATGCACATTGCTTTTAGAGAAAATAAAAAATTAAGAAACGAGTTAATTAATAATGTCACTTAGGAGAGGTATATCTACAAACATAGTCCACATAAAAGATAAACAATCATTAATGATCCAAAAAGGCAGTGGTATGATTGTCAAGAATAAAAGTAAAACATTATCTTTGATATAGACTTTGTTTGTTCTTACGCTTCTGTTCTCTCACTTTCAGCGTACCTTTTTTGCTTCAGGAATTTACACAAGCACGAATCTACCTTTAACAATTACTACTACTAGCCATGAAACTAATCCACTAGCATTCAAGATAGAAGATTAGCAGAAGACATAAGATTTCTATCAAAACAATCCAATACAATGAAACTGACAAGTCAAACAAGTCGTAACAATTTAGCGGCAACTCAAGATCCCCTTTATCGTAATGCATTACAACCCACAACGAGAAATAAACTCTTCCAGTTAAGATAGCGCATTATCACTGCGTAGGCAGTGAGGCAAGAGACGAAAACGGACCTCCCAAACTTAATGTTCAACCGGCGGTAGTCAAAAGGGCGCCGGCCGTCGACACGGAGATCGGAAGCGAGTGCGGTCTCTATGAACTTCCGTTCATTGACCGACATCCGCCAAGCCATCGATTTATGCTCCATGATTGGCATAATTTAGGGTTTAGCGGCGTTGGTGGAGAGATAGATGGACAAGGTTTAGCGCGGAGAATTAGGGTTCGAAGAGGATGCGTGGATGCAGCGGCGGGCGATTATATATATTTATGATAAATTATAAATTTTATCAAATTAATACATTGCGTATTATTTTTTATTTTTTAAAAAAATCAATTAACATTTCAGTTTTTTTTAATTGTAAAAAAAAAGTAACCTCTTAAATCAATTATGTAATATATTTTTACAAAAATTGTTTAAAATGTCTTAAATTAATTAATATATTAGTTGTAGCAAAAGGTGAATACGCTTGCCCCCAGCGCCCCCGTTAACTCGTCCCATGGGCAACACGGAGGAGGTAAATCACGGGCCGCTACTAGCTTTTGGAATAATAACTAGCACATAAGAGAGATATTTACCTTGACTTTGTCGAGATTCAAACTCCAGACCTCATTGTGTCAACACCTCATGCGTTAGCCACTAGACCCATCTGAGAGAACTATATATTAGTTGTTCGATGGGAGGGGAGTTTAAGAAGATTAATATTTTGAATTAAATAACTAGCATAGTCATATTTTTATTTTATACCACCCCCTACTTTTTCAATTACCAAATCAACCGAAATATCTTTCCATGCTATGCACATCCAACCAATAGTTTTTTTTTAATAGAGATATTCCGGATAGATGACTTATTAAGTCTCACGAAATTATTAGAATAACTTCAGATGTATAATTATCTGTTAGAGGATCTCAACTGTTGTATAGTAATTCTGGAGGTATATCCAATTGATAGTTACTCATATAAACAATATATCTTACATCGATCAATCGATCTATTAGCAGTTGACGCGCCAAGCCTCGATGTTTGTTCTCTAACCCTCCTCCCTAATCTAATAGATCATAGTGATCAAAGTAGCTCATTTCCTAATATTTAGAAGTTTCTAGTTGAAGTCTTGTGATTCCCATGGCATTTGACTCATGGGCATAAAACACGAATTTCTTCGTACCTCTATGATGAATTTAAGATTTGTGCTTCACAAAAATGAGCTAATGACTTTCATCCTGTTCGAAAATAATAAAAATAATTAGTTGAAGATATGACTTTATGGTTGATTGTTTGGAGACTCTCCTCTACCCTATAAAATCAAAGATATCAATGTTAGATCAAGGAAGGAGTCCCGACGTTAGTCCTCCGACACTCAAGTCAGTCACCGGAATAGTAGAAAAACAGTAAAAACTGTAGCAACAAGAGTGTAATCATAGAATAACGCATACATGCTCTGGTGCATAGACTCTCATTTATATAGTGGCTCTGTAGCGTACGTGCACGCTTCTCAAAGTACATACATATTTCCCAATCATTCATATGAAAAGACAGGTCATAAAAGTGTCTCTGACACCATCCCTAACAGGGCGTGCGAATTCTTGATATGACAGTAGAAGCTTCCGTCATACAATTTGTCTGTTGACCATGCTTTACTGTCGGCGGCATCAACTCCCAGAATGATACAATGAGCTAAGTAAGGGGGCCCACTATTTGCTCGAGAAGGGGAGCCGCTAAGCCTGGATTCCCCGCTCGGTTGCTCTAGTTTGTTCTTCTCCACGGTCGCTCGACTCGGTAGGTTATTCCTTATACAACCAGATAGGTGATCCGGTCAAATTAGCCCTTATATGGATGTCATAGTTGCGAACATATACTTTCTTCGTGATCCTGTCTAAAAATCGTAGAGGTTGGCTGGGGATATGGCTTCTGTGTTGATTCGATGTAGACCTTGCTCCGCTCTGCAATACAAAAACCGTCAGTGTCGAGCCCAGGAAGGGCTCCCCGGCGTTGGCCCTCCAACGCTCAAGTTAGTCACCAGAAAGATGGAAGGAAGTGGAGCAACAGTAAGCACATGCGTGAATAGTGAATAACACGTATCTCCGTCGATGCATGGACCCCCCCTTTATATAGTGCTCTGGTGGGCAACGAGCATGCTCTCCAAAGCACGTCCACGCTTTCCCAACCATCCCATAAAAGGACATGTCAGAAAAATATCTCTAACATCATTCCTTAACAAGACATGTAAATCCCTAATGAAAACAGTGAAAATTTTCGTCGTACAATCTACATGTTGACCATGCCTTGTGTCGACGACACTATCTCCTAAAAAGATACTAAGAGATACGTCAATGATCTCTGTGGTCGACCGAGCAGGGTAACCGCTCGACTAGGGATTCCTCCACTCAGTCGATTTCGGCTGCTCTTCCCTGCGGTAACTGAGTCCAGTAGACTGTCTCCGCCCAACTAGATAAGTGCTCCGATCTCGTTCCTTGATCCGTACTGATCCGGTGATAAGGTGGGCCCCCCCTTTTTTCTTTTCATAGAGAAGTCAACACCATGTAAAGACCAAGGCCAAAGGCCGATTGGGGAATGGCGACTGACCGGGCAGTAGGGGCGGAACGGCCCAAGGGCATAAACAGAAGCATAGACCCGACGAGGGGTCGGGTTTCCGACACTCATGATAAACAAGGACGCCGAGCCGACATGGAGGTCCGCTCGGCCAATGCATAAATCAATCAGACTGAATAGGCGTAGCCGAGCGCACGACCCAGATTCTCCCGAGCATACTAGCATTTAAGTCTGGCTGGGCAGAATGGGATTGCCGATCGGCGGGACGTTCACCATAAACGTGAAGCAAGGGAACATCCTCTGACAGGAAGTATGGTCGAAGGACATGTTATGTACGAAGGCCTATGATAGAATGTCCTCATGTCCCATCAGAAAGGTGGTCGAACTGTAGCAGTATGACGTCAAGCAAGGTCACCTGACAAACCATACCCGGGAATGGCCACAGTACACGTGTACACCTCGATTGGTGTGCATGAGCTTCCTCCAACTCTATATAAGAGCTCACAGATTTCGCCGGAGGGAGAGTGACTCTCAGATTCGAAACCACTTTTTTGCTGCTTGCTTGCCTGACTTGAGCGTCGGAGGGTCGTCGCCGGGAACCCCTTCCCGGCCCGACTTCTTTGCAGGTTCGCCGGAGCTCCACACGGTCAGCAGGGGAGCCACGTCATCAACTAGGAGAGTGCCACGTGCCCGGCGTCCGTTGATTCAGCGATTCGGACAGGATCAAATTGGCGTCGTCTGTGGGAACGCTCATGCATCCGATCGGAAGCAATGGACGAAGCTGGACGACAGCACACGGTGACGCTTTCCACGGAAGAACTCGATGCTCTAATCGAGTCGAGGGCCGCTAAGCTTGTGGAACAAAAACAGAAGGCACCAGCCGAGCGACCTGAGCAGCAAGCCACATCAGCATCTGGTGGTCGAGCGGAAGCACCCCCAGCCACAGTTCCATTCCATCGAGCTCTCTTCCGCACTCCTCCTGAAGCCGCGGCAGCTAATCGGGATAGAGGCTCTTCGTCAGATGAGGTGCCAATGCGGGATAGCAGAAAAGGCAAAGGCCACCGATCGGACAATAAGGTGGGCCCCCCCTTTTTTCTTTTCATAGAGAAGTCAACACCATGTGAAGACCAAGGCCAGAGGCCGATTGGGGAATGGCGACCGACCGGGCAGTAGGGGCGGAATGGCCCAAGGGCATAAACAGAAGCATAGACCCGACGAGGAGTCGGATTTCTGACACTCATGATAAACAAGGACGCCGAGCCGACATGGAGGTCCGCTCGGCCAATGCATAAATCAATCAGACTGAATAGGCGTAGCCGAGCGCACGACCCAGATTCTCCCGAGCAGACTAGCATTTAAGTCTGGCTGGGCAGAATGGGATTGCCGATCGGCGGGACGTTCACCATAAACGTGAAGCAAGGGAACATCCTCTGACAGAAAGTATGGTCGAAGGACATGTTATGTACGAAGGCCTAGGACAGAATGTCCTCATGTCCCATCAGAAAGGTGGTCGAACTGTAGCAGTATAACGTCAAGCAAGGTCACCTGACAAACCATACCCGGGAATGGTCATAGTACACGTGTACACCTCGATTGGTGTGCATGAGCTTCCTCCAGCTCTATATAAGAGCTCACAGATTTCGCCGGAGGGAGAGTGACTCTCAGATTCGAAACCACTTTTTTGCTGCTTGCTTGCCTGACTTGAGCGTCGGAGGGTCGTCACCGGGAACCCCTTCCCGGCCCGACTTCTTTGCAGGTTCGCCGGAGCTCCACACGGTCAGCAGGGGAGCCACGTCATCAACTAGGAGAGCGCCACGTGCCCGGCGTCTGTTGATTCAGCGATTCGGACAGGATCACGTACTAAGTGTCTGACGATGTGGCCGTAGCGTTCTGCTCGGAGAAGCCATCTGCCGATCAGACATTCCCTGCCTCGATCGGCAATTATAGTCGACCTCCGCTCAGCTACTATGAGTGAGCATGTTGACTCCCTGGCGTTCACCATCTTGACTTTGGCCTCCACATTGGTAGTTAACCCCTCTTCTGACCCGAATTGGACGCCCCCCCCCCCCATTACCACTACATTACAAGTCCTCCCTCCAAGTCTAGTTAAAGGATGTTGTAAGTCCGACTGACTAGACGAGCGGTGTCTTAGGTGACCTTCCGCCAACTAAACATTCTCTATGCTCGGGTCGCCGATTGGCTCATAGCTTCAAAATTGCCTCTCTGCCTCTTCTTATTAATTTGAGCCTGACGAGCCGTTCGGCTACAATGAGCATCGAAGCTTTCTTGTTGTCCTGTGTTTGTCGCTCGGCTGTTGATGGTGTAGATAGGTTTATAGTCACCGCTCAATTGTTGAAGATGTAGACAGGGGCTTATATTCGTCGTTTGACTGTTGAAGGCATCGATAGGAGTTTATAGTCGTCGCTCAACTTGTAATGTAGACTAGGGTTTATAGACGCCGCTCAACTTTTAACTTGGCGGATCGTCGCAAGAGTCTAGGAAACTTATGAATTTTATTCATATTCGCCTACATTTACAAGACATATGTTTATACAATCTTACCCAAATTTAACTATGCACCTCTCACCCCGACCCTATCGGGCTGGAGATGGTTTGCACTCCATGGCCGCTTTAGCCTTCTCCCATCTTCATCTTGCAGATAATAGGCTCCCGAGTGGAGCTTCTGAATGACTCTATAGAGTCCTCCCCATGGAGCTTCTAACTTTGTAACATCACCGACCGACTTCACCTTTTTCTATACCAAGTCGTCAACTTGCAATGACCTTGGGATTACCCTCTGGTTGTAGTTCTGCTTCATGGATTGCCTGTATGCCATGAGTTGGATGGCAGCCTTATCTTGTGTTTCATCTACCAAGCCGAGCTCCACAAGTCTCTGTTCGGTGTTTCCCTCGTCGTAGAGTTGCACACGGTCGAACTCTACGCTGACTTCTACTGGAACCATCGCTTCACCTCCGTACACCAGATGGAACGTGGTGATGTCGGTCACCTCTCTTGGTGTGGTGCGATGGGCCCACAAATGCGCGGAGGAGTCCATCTACCTAGTTGCCTCCAACATGGTCGAGCCGAGCCCGCAACCCTCTGAGGATTTCCTTGTTGGTGACTTCCGTTTGGACGTTACTCTAGGGGTATGCCACTAAGGTGAAAACTTGCGCAATGTCATAGCCTTCGCACCACTCCTTGAGCCTTCATCCTGCGAATTGTCTTCCATTGTCCGAAACGAGCCGACGAAGGATGCAAAATCGACATAAGATATTTTTCCATATAAATTTGATGATCATATACTTAGTTATCTTGGTTAGCGGCTCGGCTTCGCCCACTTTGAGAAATAATCTACTACAATGAGTAGAAATCTTCATTGCTCAATCGCTATGGGAAAATGTCCAACGATGTCCATGTCCCACTGGTCTAACAGACAAGATATCGTAGACGCTTTCATCTCCTCGATGGGTCGGTGTAGGATGTTATGATACCTTGACATGACAAGCAAGTGGTCACTGTCCGAGCTGCATCATCTTACAGTGTGGGTCAAAAGTATCTCGCCAACAGGATCTTTCGGGCCAGTGATCTGCCGCGCCGGGTGACTTCCGCAGGAGCCCTGATGCACTTCTTATAAGATGTATTCAACGTCCTCTGATTCCATATACTTGAGCAGCGACCTTGGAAAGCTCTTTTGTAGAGTTGATCCCCGATCATGGTGAATCGTGCAACCCTCTTCTTCAACAAATGAGCCTCTTTTTTATCAGCTGGTGTGGCGTCTGATCCCGATCGGATGAACTCTATCAGCGGCGTCCTCCAGCCGCATGAGAATTCTATCCCGTTTATTCTTTCGATGTGTGCCACCAGTGAGACTTGCTAAATCATGACCGGTGATAGTGAGCTGGCTAGCTTAGCGAGCTCATCCGTGGCCTGGTTATCCGATCGGGAGATCTTCTGGATAACCACTTCTCGAAAATCGGCCTTCAATTTTTCGAAAGCTTCAGTGTATAGCTTGAACCGGGCATTACTTATCTCAAACTTACCCAATAGCTGTTGAGCTGTCAGCTGAGAATCCGAATGGATGAGGACTCTCGTGGCTCCTACATGCTGAGCCGCCTGTAAACCAGTTATCAAGGTCTCATACTCGGCTTCGTTATTTGTAGCCCGATAATCCAGTTGCACTGACAACTGTATCCTGCCCTCTCGTGGCAAAATCAAGAGAATGTCAATCCTACTACCTTATCAAGTGGATAAGTCATCTACATATATTTTCCAAGTTGTGTCTGGCTCGACGTTCTCGACCTCGGTGACAAAATCAACTAAGGCATGAGCCTTGATCGCCGTTCACAGTTGATACTGTATGTCAAATTCACTCAGCTAGGTGGTCCATTTGATTAACCGTTTGGATGCTTATGGGTTAAAGAGGACTTTCCTAGGGCGTTGTTTGTCATCACCATGATCGGATGTGATAGAAAATACGGTCGGGCGGCGAATACTAATGCGTAGGCTAATTTTCGAAACTGATGTAGCGGGATTCTGCATATTTTAATAAATGACTTAGAAAATATACAGACTATTGCTCAGGGTCGTTTTACCTCACCAACACCGAGCCAACTGCATACTTTGTTGAGGACAAGTAAACCCAGAGTTGCTCACCGACGTTGGGTTTCACCAGTACAGGTAGGGAGGTAAGGTACTCCTTAAGTTCCTTCAGCGTCTTGTCACACTCTGTGTCCCATTGGAACTTCATCGCTCTGCACAACACCTTGAATAACGAGTGACTTCGGTCGGACGATTAAAGATGAACCTTGATAACATGGTGATCCGACCGGTCAACCGTTGGTCCTCCTTCAAGTTGTGGGAAGGGTGCATGTCTTGCAACGCTTTCACCTTGCTTGGATTCGCCTCAATCCCTTGCTCGGTGATGATATAACCTAGGAAGTAGCCACTCCTTGCTCCGAACAGGCAATTGTTTGGATTCAGCTTGATTCCATAGGCCCTCAAAGTTTGGCAGGTTTATTCGATATCTGCACAAAGGTCAGCAGTTCGGAGGGATTTTATCAAGATGTCATCGACATATACCTCCATGTTGTAGATGATCTGCCATCAGAACACCTTGTTCATCAATCTCTGATACGTGGCGTCAGCATTCTTCAATCCGAACGACATGACGTTATAGCAGTAAGTCTCATCGACAGTGATGAAGTTAACTTTCTCTTGATCGACCCGGGTGAGCGTCACTTGGTGGTAACCTTGATATGCGTCAAGCATGTAGATCAACTCGTAACTCGCCGTGTAATCACCATTTGGTCTATTTGGGGCAAGGGATAGAAGTCTTTTAAGCAAGTCTTATTCAGATCATGGAAGTTAATGCAGACTCACAGCTTATTACTCAGCTTGGAGACCAACACAACGTTGGTCAACTTGCTCGAAAATTGTACGTCGCGGATGTGACCTGCTTCCAGCAACTTTTTAATCTCCACTCGAATAATTTGATTTTGCTCCGCGCTGAAGTCCCTCTTCCTCTGTTTCACCGGCTAAGCGTCTGGTCGGACATGAAGCTTATGGTGAGCTACGCTTGGCGAGATGCTCGGGACCTCATGTGTCGACTAGGTGAACACATCATGGTTTCGCCTAAGGCAAATGACCAGCTCTGCCTTCTTGTCCTTTGTCAGGTCGACGACGACAAATGTAGTGGCTTCCAGTGGGGTGGGATGGATCTAAACCTCATCCTTTTCCTCATAGACCAATGCGGGAGGTTCTTCCATAACGGCGTTCACTTCCAGGTATAGGATTTTCCGTGTGACCCTTTCTTCAGATTTGACCATCTCGATGTAGAACAGCTGAGCGACCAATTGGTCACCTTTAACTTTGTCCACCTCGTTGTCCACTGGAAACTTGATATTCTGGCAGAAAGTGGATACCACCGCTCGGAACTCATTCATGGTCGATCGATCCAATATGATATTATAGGCGGACGACACGTCCACCATATTGAAGTTTGTAGTTCTAGCCCACTTGAGAGGTTTCTCTCTGAGCGATATGACTAGCCAAGTCTGGCCGATCAACAATATTTCATTGTCGGTAAACCCATAGAGCGGGGTAGTCATGGGCTGCAGTTCGCTCCGATCGATTTACAACTGATCGAATGCCTTCTTGAAGATTGTATTCACCGAGCTGTCTGTATCAATAAAAGTCCGGTGAATGGTATAGTTGGCGATTACCGTCCAGATGATCAGGTGTCATCGTGAGGGATCTTCACTCCCTCTAAGTCTCGAGTGTCGAAGTTGATCTTGGGTCTCTCGGCCTTTTCCTTGATACATCCAACAACATGTATCTCCAGTCGTCGGGCGTGCGACTTTCTCTCTCAATTCGAATCATCGCCGATCACCCCACCGACGATCATTCTAATTTCAACACGAGCGGCATTACTTCGGTTTTCCTCCTCTCGAGATGAGGGTCTAGTCGGCTTAGCAGAGGCTCGGACGAGACTTGTGTTGTTTTTTCTTTGGGGCTAACGATGGTGTTGTTCGTCTGCCCATCTGTCTTCTTCTCTACACCCATTCGACCGACGTCGATGTCATCGCTCAGGATTCGGTGACCGACGATGGTATCTTGGAGGAACTATTCAGTTGGAAATTGACGTCAGATTGTAGCTTCACCGACTTATGGAAGGAGCAAAACAATGGTGTCCATGACTTGCCTTTTACAGCTTTCGGCGACTTGCTGCTACATGTTGTACTACATGTGTTCTTAGCTCCTGGTGTGGCTGTGTTGCTCCCCATTGGAGTCCTTTCGGCGGTTGATGATGGTGCCTACTCTGGCGCTCCACGAGAGAAGTATGTTCGGTAGGGGCTTCCTTTCTCTACGTCGCTTGAGCTTCCTCCACATTTATGTATTCGGTGGCTCTCCAGAGTAGATGGTCGAAGTCTTTTGACGGCCTCCGAATAAGAGAGCATAAGAATTTTCCTTCGGTAAGATCCTGGGCGAAGGCATTTACTAATATCTCCGAGGAGACCGATGGAATGCCCATGTCCACCTAGTTGAACTGCTTGATGTAGGCCCTTAGTGCCACCGTAGGCCCTTGCTTCAACATGAACAGATTAACGTTTGTCTTCTGGTAGCGGCGACTACTGTCGAAGTGGTGCAAGAATGTCGATCGAAAATCTTTGAAACTGTGAATTAATCTGATCGACAGTTGTCTGAACCAGCGCTGCACCAATCCATAATAGGTGGCGAGGAAGACTCGACACTTCACTCCGTCGGTGTACTGATGGAGTGTGGTCGCGTTATCGAACTTGACCAAGTGGTCGTCTGGATTAGTCATCCCACTGTATTCCTCGATCGTCAACAGGGTGTAATGTCGGGGGTAGGGGTGGTCCAAGATCCTCTGAGAGAATTGTCAGTTGATCTGCTCTGGCAAATCATCATCCTGTGGTGCTTTCCCTTTCCGTGCATCCCGCAATATCACGTCATCCGATGAAGATCATGGTTTCCTAGCTGCTCGGCACTGTTCCTCTAATGGAGTATGGAACAATGCCCGATGGAAGGGAATTGACATGTTGGGTGCATCCCCATATGTACCTGTCGACTTCTTATTTTATTCCCGAATTGATATATACTCCACTCGGTCCCTATATCCGGCTTGATGGCTCGTTGCTGATGCCACGAGCTCATGTACCTGGTGCTCGGACAACGCCTGTTGCTGTTGTTGCTTCACCATTTTTGCTGCTCGGGATCAGCATATCCAACTCCTCCTTTGTTAAAATCATCGTGGTGAGTTGTCCAACGTCCTCTATATTCATGTATCGGATGCAGACTACGTTCCCACAAACAACGTCAATATGATCCTATCCAAAAATCGTGGAGATGGCTGGCTGGAGATGTGACTTCTGTGTTGACTTGATATAAATCTCACTTCGCTCTGTAACATAAGAAATGTCAGTGTTGAGTCAGGGAAGGGGTCCCCGACGTTGACCCTATGACACTCAAGTCAGTCACTGAAAAGATGGAAGGAAGTGGAGCAACAGTAAGCACAGGCGTGAATAGTAAATAATGCGTACCTCTGTCGATGCACGAACCCCCCTTTATATAGTATCATGGTGGGTAACACACACGCTCTCCAAGGCGCGGGCATGCTTTCCCAACCATCCCATGAAAGGACATGTCAGAAAAGTATCTCTGACACTATACCTTAACAAGATATGTAAATCCATGATGAGACAGTAGAGACTTCCGCTGTACGATCCACCTGTTAGTCATGTCTTGTGTTGACGACACTATATCCCAGAATGATACTAAGAGATACATCAATGATCCCTCTGCTCGGTCGAGCGGGGTAGTCGATCGGCTGGGGACTCCTCAACTCGGTCGACTTCGGCTGCTCTTCTCTATGGTAACTAGGTCCAGTAGACTGTCTCCACCCGATCGAACAAGCGCTCTGGTCTCGTTCCTCGATCCATACTAAGCGCCTGACGATTAGGCCGTAGCGTTCTGCTCGAAAGAAGGCATCTGCTAATAGGACATTGCATGCCTCGATCGACAATTGTAGTCAACCTTTGCTTGACCACTATGGGCGAGCTTGTTGACTCCCTGATATTGGTCACCTTAACTTTAACCTTCATATTAATAGCTAACCCCGCTTTGATCTAAATTGGGCGGATCCTCCCATTACTATCGCATCACTTCATATTCTGTTGAAAACAATAAACCACTAGAAAGCAATTAGAGTTTATAGAAGTAGTTCTAAAATGATAAAGGGAGAGCTTGATCTATAAATTTGCTAAAAATTCAAATAGAGTTTTTTTAAAATTTTATTATCATTAAAAAGCATCTCATTTTAAAAGAAATATTAAAAAAACATCTTATATCAGAGCAAACAATTCATAAGACGATTTAGTATCATTAGTTCGATGGTAAAATAAAAATAGATAAATTATAAAGGATATTTTATCCTATAAAAGATCATGCATCCAATCCGAGGAGGTGGATTTCCTAAAATCATCCTATATTTAATGTTGTGCTGTAGCAACTTTAATCAAAATTATTCCCATGGGAGTATCTTTGATCAACATTATTTCACAGGCTAAATAACTTTGATCTAAGTTGCTATAATTTTGATCAAATTTATTGAGTAATATCAAAATGATGTCCTCTATTTTTGGATCATCAAGATGGTATCTAACTTTGATTTTTTTTTAATCAAAATGGCATCACTCTACCCTATGTATAATTACTCAACTATCTTATCCCCACATAATGTTAAGTTGACTAGAGGATAATAGATTTGTTACAATAGGATAAAAGATTAATTTTCGACATACACATACCCTCGGAGAAAAAAATTCCTCCTACCCCCTAGCCACTTGACAATTAACTATAAGTTGACCTTGTGATTTACTTCTCTTTACATATCAAGGGAACGAGCTATGAGGACATCTGAGATGAATATAATCACCTTTTACTATAATTATCCAACTACCTTTCACTACATTTTTTCCATTATTATCCCTCGTCTATATTTCTCACATAAATCGTGAACTAGAGGCGCGTTGTAACAACTATAAAATCGTAGCTACTACAACTGAATTGTCACATAATTATAGCAATTAAAATTTCATAGTTGCTACAGAATTATAGCAAATATAAAATCGTATATAGCTGTCACAACATGAATGTTATGTAAGCTTTGAAATATAATAACTTTTAATTCCGATTAAACCACGAGATGTATAATATATCAAATCAGAATTTATTCAAACATCGACATTTGTTACCGGGTTTAACCCATAATTGCCAAGTATTAGACCCAAAAACATTATTTAAAACCTTTTTAGAGGCTTCAAAAAGTTTTAATTCTCTTTATTAAGATTATTTTTCATGTTGTAGCAATATAATTTTATAGTTGCTACATCACGTCCGACCAGTTCAAGATTTATACCGAAGATATATATAGGATAATAATTAAAATAATACTAGATGACAGTTAGGTTATTTTACGAGGGATGAGTATCCAATAAAAAATCAAAGTGAATGTCCTTTAAACATCTTGAGAGTTAAAAAAAACGTGCTTACTTAATTTGTACCCAAATTTATTTATGTTATAGCAATTTGAGTCCAAATTATTCTAAAGATAACTGTTTTTTATAAGAATACTCTAATAATATTGAACTAATTTTGACCGAGTTAAATTAATTTTAATCCATATTTGAGCAAATTTAATTAATATTAAAATAATTTAATTACTAAATAATTTTAAGTATGTTAAAATAACTTTGACCTAAACTACCATAATATTTTTTATAAAAAATTTAAACTCATTTAACTTTTATATTATTTGAAAGACTACTTATGATATTTTTCATTGTACCCTTCCAACTAATCATTGTGGTACTGTATAACAAAATCCATCACTATTTTGATGCTGGAGTTCAAAGAACAACATGCGATGTACAATGTGATGTTACATTTTGAAAATTAACACCACTTAAATGTGATACTACATATTAAAAATGTCCTTGGGATCATGAAATTACATTCAAATTATCATCCAGACATCTATCCAGACATCTATGATTCGAACTCTAACTATGATATATTTACAGAGAGATAATCAATGAGATTAAATGAGATTATCATTTCTACATATTAAAAATTAACACCACTTAAATGCTCCATTCCATAAATCAACATCATTTGGTATTGTATATACCCTCAAAACCATGCTGCATTCCATAAATCAACATCATTTTGGTATTGCATAAAACATTCCATAAATCATCATCATTTTGGCATTGCATATACCTTCAAAACCAATACCATTGTGGTATTGTATTTTGAAAACCAACACCATCCTAACGTTTGAAGAACTATGATGGAAGGAATAAAATGAGAAACAAATACATCCTTCAACAAATTTACCAAGACACTTTATGATATTATACACTTCCAATTTGCTTTTACCTCAATGGGGGCAAAGTAATAGACAGAGTTACATATTGGTGGGAATTATCATAAGTACAACCCCAAGATTTGCCCAATTGTAGCTGAATGACACTACAAATAAAGTATATATTTAAAATGAAAGAAAAGCTCGGTAAATACAATCCTATTGCACAAGCATTTAAAATAACAAAAGAGAGATTCCAATGCATTTTTGAGTAATATCTTTGTTGGTTCCTTCTCAAGAACACAAATATCATGTAAAAATTCCATACCAGACAGATTTTGGTAGAAGAATAAAACATAAACAATAACCATGTGATTGTCAAAGAATTTCATACTTACAAAATCCAGCCAAGAAGTAAATGTATTAATGACTAAGAACATAACATTTATCGCTAGCCATTGCACACTTCTGTTACATAACATTTATCTTTGTTGGTTCCTTCTCAAGAACACAAATATCATGTAAAAATTCCATACCAGACAGATTTTGGTAGAAGAATAAAACATAAACAATAACCATGTGATTGTCAAAGAATTTCATACTTACAAAATCCAGCCAAGAAGTAAATGTATTAATGACTAAGAACATAACATTTATCGCTAGCCATTGCACACTTCTGTTACAGTCTGAAGCATTGGATTAGTTGAACAATATAATATACATGCAATTGAGCGTAGAAGAACAAATATCTTCTGATACAATCTGAAGATTTCTACCTTGTTAACATGCTCTTTTCCCCAAATTTAGAATGCTAAAATTGTTTTAGAAATTCTAGCTTTCAACTTCCAACAAGGATCCAATTTCATCACTGTTATGCAAATATAATAACAAGCAGAATCAAGATTCTTAAGTTTGAAACAACATATTGCTAATCAGCAAACAGTTGGATTGTATTCGATAAGTCGGATCGGCATTCTTTACTTGTGCCACTGTGCCATCATAAGGGAGCATTCTCTAAATGAAATTGGAGGCAGAATTAAAAGACACCAACATTCAAGGTGGTATCGCTCCAAGCCCACCAGCACTTGAGCCAATGACCAATTGTAGGTATATGAGAGAAGTGAGCTCATAAACTCTTCGATATGGTTTTAGTTGACATGCGCTCAGACTCTGCAAGTGAATCTCAAACTTCCATAGTTTGTACTGCAATGAAAATGGAAAACAAAATTGACTCATAGTTCATGGAACTACAAATTAAAGTGCATTAAATGGTAAGCAAATAAAACTACCTGGAAACCAAACTTCATATTTCATAATTCAAATAGTTCGGATCATATGCAGAATAACAAAGGATGTACTTGATATTGTCGCTTTCTTCTACCATCTTTTTCCTCATCTTTTGGGTAAATATTGCTCTTGTTTCATACTCGCTTCTCCTGATCATAAGCACGATAACAAAGGGTGTTCTTGACATTATCACTTGCTTCTACCATTTTTTTCTCATCTTTTGGGTAGATATTGCTCCTGTTTCATACTTGCTTGGCCAGTAAAAGAGCAGACGTATGAAGTTCTGTATTGAACAATAGACCAGCAAAAAATAATAGGTGGCCAAACTTATATTTCTTCAATATATGAGCAAATTCATCCATCTAAGTGCTCAGTTGTTCTACTTGTAGCTCCATCCAACAATTTGAACATGAACATACATATTTGAGGCGGAAAATTTCAACATGCCTGCATCTCTGATTTTTTTTTTTTTTTTTGGCATTTGAATTTATAAATCACTAGAACTTCATCGTTGCTTGAAGGAAATGCTGGTGGCCCAGAAAGGCATAGAAATATGAAGCTTCCATTTTTGCAATACCCCCCAAAAATATTGAAAGGTGGGGGAACTTTGAATTCTCCAATAAAATTAAGCAAATGCATTGCCTATTAACCAATTGAATGGATAGCCAACAGTCTAAGGTTGCAAATTCAGGTTTTTTTTTTCAGTATTCTTGATGCTCTAAAATTTCTCCTGTAGTTCCTTCCAACAATCTGAACACAAATATTCGAGACAAAAGGTCTCTACATACCTGCAGTCTTTGATACATTTTCCACACTGGATGCATCTTGCAATGCAAATGTCACAGGCTCTGCATTGCGTAAAACCTCTTCCTTGACAACTCTCTGAAGGACAATCATAGACTAGTTTGTACTTTTTGCAAAGTGGGCACATTTCAATGTCAATAGCACGATCATCAACCCAACCAAGAGATGATCGACTAGTGTAATAGAACCTCAATTTCTGAGCTTGGGGTTGTTGATGTTGGTCTGTGTGTAGCAACAACTTCAACTCTTCATATTGTTCTTGGGATACACTGAAAAGTCTACCAAGCTTGAGCTGCTCAATTCCTGGTGAACATTTTGACTGATATTCCTTGAGGATGTTTATTATACTTTCAAGGCTTAGTCTTACACACCCAGGAATATGCAACTGTCATACCCCATAGAATCAATCATTAGTATAACATGCCATTGCATAAAATCAAAGTTTGGGAAAGAGGTGCACATATAACATTTTTCACAAATCTAAGATGACTTGACTTCACTTAAATAATAGAGAAAAGTCATCTATCACATTTATTTACTAGACCAGTTGTGGTTAATCCTATAGAAAATCTACAGGAAATCAGAAAAAAAATATTCCTCATGATTTATAGAATTGCTTGTTAACTTACTTAAGAATGGTAAATAAATAATGATATTTATTGAACTATTTATTACATGAAAATCAAATAACAGAGTCCAAACCTCATAAATTCCCATGGCCATAAATATGATTTCGGTACCAATACATACACCATTTAATGGATGACTCCTTATTTGGCTAATTGCTCTTGTTCTATTTGAGTGCAGCGGGAGGGAAAGGCATAACAAATGAATTGCTCACCATAGGGATAAGCATAGGTTTGGCTACCAGCATTCCAGATAAGTAGAAAAGCAATGCAGAAATGAGAGTAGGGTGAGTGTCCTATTGTAGATTTATGTTAGTACTTAGTTTCTTATTATGAATCCAAATTCACATCATGGTATAAATTCATTGCTAAACACCATAATACTCATATGAAAAATTGGAAAACCTTTTCACTGCTAAAAGATATATTATTATTATTATTATTATTATTATTATTCAGTGAATATAATGAATTAGTGAGGTTTTTCAAGGTCTCAAACAGAAAATTGCAAGGCCTTAACTAAAGTTGCCAACGTAGATCCAATACAAAGAATTTGAATAAACAAAACAATATTGTCTTTTCAACAAGCAGAAAAAGAAAGTCCCATTGATGATGACATATGCCATGGAAGAACAAGCCTATGAACTTTGTGAGGATGCCTTAAAAATACAATTGGATTGTAAGGAGATTCATTAACCTTTATAAGTGCATATCATTAGTAAATTAAATTCTTCTTGTATTTTTTATATACCTAATAGTACACTTATAGTGATCTATCAACTGTGATGCGAGATGATAGGAAAGCATAAAGCTAGTACGATTAAATGTTCTAGTAGTAGCAGTTTAGAGCCAAGACATCATCTTTGTGGTAAAACTAATATGTGTTATGTTTTTGCTATGTGATAGTAATAGGTAATCTCATGCCATTATGGATAGTAAAGTCTATACAAGTATGTAAGTGACTTGTCTTTACTAGGTAACCTACCTAGTGATAATAGGGCTTCTATAGCAAAAAGGGTGCATCTAGTCAAAGCCTACAGGCATAGTTACGGCTAGGCAAGTATGTAAGTGGAATTCATAAGAACACAAAAAGTCATTTGGTAATTTACCTCGTATTTATGAGGCTTTCCAATGCAAAATGGGTGTGAAGAGCCTACGAGGCATTCCAATTGAGAATAGCACAAAAATAATTTAAGATAACTCATTTAGTGAAGAAATTCCATGCAGTTAGAAGATTAGCAAGCAGTTTGACAATTGATATTTTTGTCTATATGGCTAGTAGACAATGTGACAACCAGGCATCATTTTGGGAAATCTATACAGGTAAGTGGCAAGAATGAATTAGAATGTTTTGCACCAAGTATTTACAATCAAATGACTCAACAGAAAAAATACACTAACCTTCTTTAGACTCAGATTATTGTCCAACACACACTTCAAGCCTTCATCTGTAATCCTTGGACAACCTATCAGACTCAAAGATTGCAAGTTCCCTTGAGCTCTCCTGGTTAGTTGCAGGAGAACATCATCTGTTATCTTCTCACTCAGTGGAGAATCTATTAGCATAGATCTCCACAAAAGAGAGTCATTTCGAACAGCTGAACGCAAGGACCTGCAGACCCTTTCAAGTGAGAGGAGATCTCGAAGATCCATATATCTAAGTGAGAATATAAGTCCATCGTGTGGAAGTCCCTCATCTCCTCCACTAGAGTGGGTATTGTCTTCACAATAGAGGTTCAAAGATTCACCGTCTATTAAGCCAGTTTCAGACTCTTCATCAAGACTATCATTAACAGAGAATCCTTCAAAGCTTTCAATTGGCCAACCATCAAGCTCTTCTGCCCTAGCATCATAGTTAAATTGAGTTTCAGGCGAGCAAACCAAACTCCATCCAAAGAAGTCCCTACAGCTAGCCTTAAATAAGCCATCTAGAGCAGCTCCCATATTTCTGTTTAACTCCATCCCAAATGGGTCATCAGGTAACAGATCAACAGGATCACAAACATCGTCTATTGCTGACAACGACTGGTTGTCCCCAACAACGCAGTCAAAAGCATTTACAACCTCCCAGCCAGACAAAAATGGGTACACACAGATTTGGCTCCCCTCAAACACCGATAGGTAGGATTCATTATCAGAATGGACAAATGGGACAGGAAGCATAGAACGAGAAGAAAAATTCAATGCCATCCTCAAACCTAATGACCAGAATGACCAGTACTTGATTCTTCAGCACAAAATTGTGAATCAAAGGAATTTCAATCCAAACTCCGGTTCTTTAACGATTTGTCTTTACAGAAACCTAATCTAATTTTCATGACCCAAGAAATTCGTCAACTTTGAATAATAAACAGAAAATGCCAGCTCAAAAGTTCCAGAGGCCTAAGCAAACCCTCAATTTAGCCAAAGGGGAAAAAAAAAACAAACCCTCAAACAATTATCAAGCTTCTTAAGTCGAATTACCAGAGATCATATTTTTTCAACCGAACAGTAGAACAATCCGATATGCTGATCTACTACAACCTCGAACCAATCCACAATACCTTCGAAACAAATAAAAATGATGCAAAGATCAGCCTTTTCAGCCACCAGATCGATAGAACCTCAAGGCCGCCACCAATACAAAAGAGAATGAGAAGGGAGAGCCAAATTAAGGGCAAAGGAAGAAAGGAACCTACAACACCGGAGATAACGGGAGAAGAACCACTCAAAACCTCAACTTTTCCCCTTTCTGCGGACCGATCGATGAGCCACGAAACCGTCTATTCCTCCCCTCTTCTTCGGCCTTGCGAGCGACGAGGCGCAAGAGAAGAGAAACAAGGAACACGGCGATTTATCCCAAATTTAGTAGAGCTTCCTTGCCCTCCTTTTACAGGAATCCCCCTTTATAATTCTAAATCCCAACCATTTACATTTGCGATTTGGTCAAAGATCAAAGACCATTTTAATAAGAAGCACACTCTAATTTTTAAAATATCAAACTAACCCTTTATTTTATTTTTTATTTTAAAACTATTTTTATTTCAATTTTAATCAAAATTATTGTAATATATAATAATTTTATTCCGAACTATTATGGGAATAAAATTTTATATACCGATAAAAATAAATAAATAAATACTTAAATAGGTAAATGTGAGAATGCTATAAATACAAGGGTTTAGATGAAAGAATGAAGCTGGGGTGGATGAACACGTGCTAGGTGAGGAAGAGCGATTTGACGACACGAGAGTGTAGCTGCCAGGAGATCTAGACCGTTCGGTTGGCCAATGAATGTTATAGTAAAATGACTTTAAATATTTATTTTAATAGTTATCTTTTCTTTTTTTTAAAAAAAAAATCCAATTACTTCGCGTGAATTGCTTCTCGCCCAAGTTATTGAATAAAACAAATAGAATAAAAATTAATCCGATTTAACACGTGAATTTTAAATTATTTCAAATCAATGAATAAGATATAATAAGATTAAATTGCTTGTCGCCTAAGTTATTGATTATTATTGTGGTAGAATAATAAAATTAAATTTCAAAAGAACATTTAAAAGCAACTAATTGATTATTATTATTTATTAGTTTTAAGGACTTATTTTTATTGCTTTATTTAAAAAATGATTAATGGATATATTCTTTTGGAGTGAAAGATAATATTGTTTATCTTAGCGCTAGTTAAAAATTGATCCTAAATTTATTAAAATAAATACTCATATATATATATCTAACAGATAATGGATATATTCTTTCAACCGAGTGTAAAATTATGATCCAATTAAATTATGTGATTATAAAATTATCTTCTTTTTTGGATTTATTTAGCTACTTTTTCAACTAGCAAATCACAGTGAGTAGTTCAAATGGTAAAAAAAAAATATCATTAGAAATAGTAGAAATTTTATAGATTAAAAAAAATCAACATACAACTTTGAATTTTATTAGTTAAAAATAATAAAATGACTCAAATGATGTAATTATTAAAAGGATGACTTTTTTTTAGTCAAAAAGTATCATAGGATATTTTATATCCAAGATATTTTTTTTATTCTAATATATATTGGGGTAGTAGCTACCCAATGAAAATTTTAATTATTTTATTTTAATAAAAAAAATATTATTACATCAAAATATTAGTTATTAATTTAATAAAAATGTACTTAAGAAATCTAAATACTATTGTATTAAAATATTCTTTTTCAACTTAGTTAAAATCATTTAATTTTTTTCAAAATCATTTTAAATTAATCAAAATTAATTTTAAATAGTTATAAAAGTTACTAAATAATTATTACAAAGTTTAATTAAATCCTAAAAGTTTAAATCATAAATTTTGAATTCTAAACACTATTATATCAAAATATTATTTATCAAGCTTCATCAAAATTATTTAATTTCATCAAAATAACTTTAAAATAATTATAAAACTATTAAATAACTATTACAATAGTATAATAGCTATGTTGGAGTAATTAGTTGTAATTACTATAATAAAGTTAAAGTAAAATAATAATATTTTGCTTAAATTATATTAAAAGTTAGAGTATTCTTGAAATAACCATCAAGGTAAATCGCCTTTACTTGTGTGTCCCATTTGGAAGAATTTTTTTTGTAAATTCACTAACTGAGACTCTAATCTCGGGTGCCTGGGTGACAACTTGAATGCCCTGTCATTGTATAACTATGGGCCTATTTATGTTGGGCTAAATCATTTGGCTAAAGTGATAAGTGGCGTATGATTTGCCATTTGAGATCATGGTCTAATCTCATGATTAGTTTACTTGGATGAATGAAAACTAAAATTAAAAAAAAAATCTCTAGCGAAAAGAATTTTCATCATTTACTTTATTAAAATTTTTAGATCGAAGAGAAACTTAATCTATCAACGGATGATTTTAGAGTTAAAATTATCTCAAAATCGGTCAGAAAGCAATGGATGAAAAAAAATGACACATGTACCCTTTTTAATTCATAAAATTACACCGTATAAAAAAATGACGTGTGTACCTTTTTTAACTCACAAAATTACATCGTGTATCTAAAAAAATAACATATGTATCATTTTTTATTTATAAAATTACGTTGTATATATTCACCTTCCTCTATCAAGATAAACAAACATGTAAAGGGAGAGATTTCTTCATCCTTTCTTTTCTATTTCTTCAAAGATAATTTTCCATTATAGATTTTTTTCCCTTCCTCATATGCGCTTTAGAGTAAAGCGAGCATTAGAGTTGGTAGGATGTAAATTATTGGACCACATACAACCCTCCACTCCATCCATGATACCTGATTATCTGTCCACTTTTTTTAGATTAAGGGATGATTTATAATACAATTATGATCGGATCGTAGCTATGATTCGACTTTAATTGGTTATGATCTCTCCTTGTCTTTACCTTTCCATCCATATTATAGTTTAAGTCTCTCCTTGGCTTCACCTTCCTACCCACATTTTAGTTTAGGTCGGGGGTGGGTGGTCAGAGGCCATCTCCCGCTTGACACCTAGTAACTCGCCCATCCGCCGATTGCCGATAGTCTTTGAATGGCCTCTGATCATCCATCCTAATATAAACTATAATCTAAATAGAATCCATCCTAATATAAATTATAATCTAAATAGAAAGACAAACTCAAAGCATAATTAATTACAATTGAATCACGATGATAATTCAATCGTTATTATATTATGGACCATCTGGAGGGATCTTCTCTCCCATTCCACTTGCCACGTTTTCGGATACTATTGAGCCAATTGTCTGTTGCCATGTTCGGCTAAACCACCTCAAATTATAACTGACAAATGGGCGAGTTCAGATCCTCTATCCCTAAATTTGTATGTTCCTTTGTCTTTTTGTCGATCGGACGAATCAAATTATATCTCAAGGATATCTTGCACATCACGAGGATACTGTACATATCTTAAAAATGTCATGATATCTTGAGATGTAATCTGGTCCGTCCAATAGACAGGAGATAGAGGAATTTGGGGATATGAACTGCAAATGGGCCGGCTGAGCCGGACACAAGAGAACTCAAATTAGATGGAAACTGGCCATGGCTCCAGCAAAGCTTGGCGCTCCGGATGCAGAGCTCAGAGATGGCGAAGACCAATCGCCGGCTGCTGTCTTTGCAGTTCTTCTTAGCTTTCCTCTCGATCTCGTTTGCCGCTGGGTTCCAGTCCGATGAGTTAATGCAGGATGACGAGGAGTTCGGGCTCGAGGGCGGCCGACCAGCCGCCGATCCCCAGCTCTACATCCCTACCCAAACACCAGTCCGCCGAAGACCCGAACTTGATCTGCTAGCCGGATCCTCCGATTCGAAGTCGATCCAGTTCTCTCTGGAGCATGAGTTGGGAACCCCTGGGTTCTCGCCTGCTGGAACTTTTACGGCTCGCCTCAAGTCCTGGAGCCATGGAGGACAGGTATAGATGAGTTTTCACTTTCCCTTTGTTTTTTTTTTCTACGATGATCTACCGCTATTTAGTTTTAGTTTTTGATGATTCCTTTTCTGATCGGGTGGGGAAAAAATGTAATTTTTACCGATTAAGCGCTATAGTGAGAGTGTTGGCCTTTTACCATTCAAATTATTGCTTCTCTCAGTGATGTTGGATATGATTGCAGACTCTAACTAAGCTTAGGTTCTCGAGAAACGCACTGACAGAGGAAGAAAAGAAGGCTTTCAAGGTAATTTGCTTTCGAAGAAAATGTCTTTTTTTGTGCGACTGGAATTTAGATGAGTAATAGAATTGACGCTAAATTTAATTTGCTGCAGAAACTATTGAAAGAAGATGGCTACTATACGATCAGAGTGCCATCTAATGTGTTAGATCCTCCAGGAAGAGATTTTGTTGTTTCATCAGTCAGAGCTGTGAGTAAACAACCCGTTGATTTTCTAATCCTTCTGTTTAACTTCAAATTTTTTCCACGTGTTCTATTCGCTTTTTCATTCTAATTTGAACCTGAAAGGCCAATTAATGATTCTGAAAATTCAGTTTTGTTTCTTAAGCACCATATAGTAACAAGATAGTGTCAGATCTTTAGGTCCGGCTTTATACTATGAAATAGTAAAATAAAGTTCATTATAGAGGTATGCATGAATTACAAGTCAATGACATAAGAATAAGGTCCACACTAAATATATTTCATTAGCCGATTTTCTTTTATCTACTTAACATGTCTTCACTTTGCAGTAGTTTTATAAGAGCACCCACATCAGTTTCCCTATCACTATATATAAAATTTAGGATAAATAACTCACTTTATTAAATTTATACAATCATTTTTCACTGCACATTACATCAACTAGCCTAAAATTTCTATTATTTTCAATTTTTTATTATTTTCTTCTCTTTCTTCTATTTTTTTATTATTATATTTATGGAATGAGTGGAAGGAGAGAGATTGAAAAGAATGAGTGGAAGGAGAGAGATTAAAAAGAAATATTATTTTACTTTTATGGTAGAGGTTTCATTCCCTAAATTTAGAGAATCACTATTCATCAAATCTAAATTTAGGGAATAGATAGGGTAGCTGATGTAAATATTTTTTAGCTACCCTATCCAAAATTTAGGATATAATCTTTAGATAGGGTAATTGATGTGGATGCTCTAATTGTTGGTTCTAAATGTTTGGGTCAGATTATGTAAGCTTGTTTATACACACACACACACAAGAAATGTCTAGTTAGATTTTTTACCTTTCAACTCTTCCATGAGTTCAACTATGGTTACATGATTTTTCTTGAGATACCTAGTTGATGCTTTTGCAAGCTTGTAAATTTGTTTTAAGATAATTCTTTCATGGACTAGTTTAAGATATTATCCTCCAGATAATAATCAATAATGTTTTGGAATGTAAAACAAATTTACAATTTTTTATTTTATGTGCAACTTTATCAACATATTATCAATCTCTTTAAACCATACGGTGTTTTGCATGATTATGAAAATGGGCATCATGTATCTGTATTTCATAATATTCAAGATCATTTCCTGAAGGATATCATGTTGATTTTGATTGTGCTTAATAGCAATAGAAGTAGATGGATTTAGTTTTTACATGCAATTGGATGCCAATTGCTACTTCTCTAACTAGGTTTTTGTTTCAGAGGTGCATCCCTAGAGAGATTTTGGACGAGCATTTTATCATCCATGCGGTAATTACTATTTCTTTTGATTGGCATGTGTAATGATATCCAGTTATTTGTAAAAAAAACCTTCATGCATAGTTCCTTCCCATACGGCCATGTTACTTGAAAATTGTGTCTTGTGTTTATTTACATTCTTTGATAAGAAATTAGCTAAAATTCTTTGTTGCTCATACTTCAATTAATTTTTTTGGTTTATATCGAACTATGCATATATGCACTAAAAGGGTGTCTCAGTAGTGATGAGCTTCATCATTGTTACGTGACCTGCTATTATTTGAGTGATGGGAAATAGTTCTCTTTGCTTGCAAGTGTAGTCTTTCTGGAATTCTTGTTAGAGTCATCATGGTTCTTAAATATATGGTATTGTTTGGGAAGATTTAAGCTTGGGACCAACCAAAGTCTATAAACATCCATCCTATATTCCTATGTCATAAGAGTAAAAGAACTCAATTTGTTCTACATAGCTGTAAAATATTTGAACTTTAGAATATTTTTATGTGTATCCATAGTTGGTAAACTCGGTCCATCTCGATCTGGAACAACGTAGATGGAATGAGATTGACAGTGGCCGATTTGATTCCAGTCAATTTCTCAAACAAGTCCCTGATTTCCTCTTAAATGTTGATAAAAGACAATAATATTTTGGGGCAACTTGATGGAATTAGAGGAAAATTCAAAAGTTCAAATGACATATCTTTCTATTCATACAACTCATTATGGTTTTTAAAGGTGTTTTCCATTCATCACTAATTCTAGATTAGTTATACCCAAGGTTCAAATCTCGAGTCGCGCTGAGACCAATATTGTTCCGATGTATTGTGTTGTTGGCGAATTGGTGATTGAAGGAGGAAGGAGATGAAGAAAAAGAAAAAAATAAAACAACTTGTGTTCGATTTGAAATAGTATAGTTTTGACATTATCCTGTATGCACACAAGTTAACAAATAATAATAATATTATCTCGATTCATCTTGGTTATACCCAATACAAAAGTCATCGTGATTAACTCTTGTGCTCCAACTATCAACTTGTGCATGCCATAAAGTGTAGATATATATTCAACAGTGATCTTATTGATGACATGATTGACTAAAAAATGATTTTCCAGAGTTCTCTCTTTTAGGGGTCAGTAGTGCATGGACAAGACAAGAACTTATACTTTTCTAAAAAGTGTGCTTTGATTTGTATATTTAATTCAGCTCTTTCTTGCAACTCATGTGGTAGTGTGGGGATTTGGTAATTGAGAATCTGGAACAAGGAGTATGTGTTGAACTATGTCTAAAGGTGGTAAGTCATTGTGAAACTCTTCAAAAGTTATGTCTTGAAAGTCCCTTGAGGTTTCCTTAAGGTTAGCAAATGGGTTACTAGTGTCAACTTTAGTGTCCTGGCCACTAAAGCCAGCATCACTCTTAGATCCTTCTCTTCTTTCTCAAATTTTGATTGTGGTAGGAGGTGAAGGAACTGACTTAATGATTGAGTTGATTTTATTTGTGACTTGGATTTGGGCTCAATTAAAGTAGGTTTTGATATGGTTCACCGCCGGGGCAATGGTGCAGCGACAGGGTGCATTTTCAGTTTCCCTTCCTAGGCATCTAAGGATCGAGACCCAGCTTCGGCGAATTAACTGATGGGTTGATGCGTCACCCGCTGTGCTTCCCGATTTACCTAGTGGTAAGTGGAAAATTTACATGAGACCTGTCCAATCACCCCAAGATTACGGCATAGTCGGCATAAGCTGGATACAGGATACCTGGTGCTAACCACCACCACTAATATTCTGCCCACAATATGTTGTCTATGCAGGAACCCATTCAACATAAATCAGACATCTTCCTATGACTGAGAAATATTTGATTTACTCATGCAACTTTGTGACGATTTTGGGTGGTGTTCTAGTTGAGTTGTATTCTAGAAAGGGCCATTGTAGTAACAACATTTATGTAACTCTCATTATCTATTACAATTTTGCATGCTCGCTTTCTATATTTTGCAGTGGTTTAAAAAATATTAGTGTGGTTCTATGTCTCATTGTATCTAGCATTGTGATGAGATGCAAAGCACCATGTGAGATCCCATATTTTTTCTCATCTCCATTAGTTTAAGGATTCATAAGGTTTCAATCTCTTCATCACTCCCTTGACTTTCACAGCGATGTCTTCATGTTCAGGTGTTATGGCCAACACTATACGGGCCATTTTGACACTAGGTGACCTCCACCATGGCAAATAAAGCACTGGCACTAGGAATAAAGTTAGATTAATATTAGGAACCACTAGCCGCTTAAGGGTTTGAGTGTTGGGGATAGTTTTATGGCCTTCTCTAACTTTACAGTGCATAGGAGTTCTCATACTTACTTCGACATTCTATCACACTTAAAATTTATACTTAACTATGACTGACTATACAGTTGATCTCAAGGGCTTAAATAACACTGGAACATACTTTTTAGTTAGCTTTTCAATTGATCTCAAGCCCCCCCTCCCCTCCCCTGCTTTCAGGTAGGTGTACATCATATGCTCTAGAAGTAGCAGACGATTCTGCTGGATTCATGAGATTAAGAGGTACCACTTCTACCTTTCTCATATAGAGAGCCATAACTTGTAAATGTTTGTTTCCCAGGGCAAACAATACTTGCTCTTGGGTTCTTACTTGATTCATTAAGTTCAGTTGCATTACTGGTTCCTCTTCTCTTTCTATGTCAGGTGCCATTGATGTGTGCTAGTATCCAGAATTTGTACATAAGTGACGAAGTTGGTTTTAAAGTGGTATTAGGATAAATTAATATTCCATTCTAATCCTGCTAAAGTGTCAGAGTTGTATTCTTTGGGTTTAAGAAAGTGTATGTCTTTTGTGGTTAAGGCTTCAATCATATCTATAATAGATATTTTAAAATGATTATGCATGTGATTCATAGTTTTGCCTAAAAAGATGATATCTAATTGAAGATTATCTCCCTGGAATTGGCCATAGCCTTTGGCTTGGATATGAATTTGAATGTGTTTTACAAAGTCTCTTATGGTCATATTAAAGTTAGGATATAAGTATGTAATGCCTAAATTGGCATTCATGTCTACCTCTATAAGTCCAATGATAGCTTTTTTAGTATCGGAGAAACGAGTATAATGTAAGACTAATAAAACTTTTCCCACTAATTTGGCTCGAGTTAGTCCTCTTAGCCCCAAAATAATAAGTCCAAGATGAATATAATTGTGTTTTCTAAGATATAAAGCTTTGGCAGCCTCTTTTGTCATTAGTCCAAGTTTGACTTCTCCCCCATCGGGAAGATGAAGGACTTCTTGTCACGCCTATATACTGATGTTGAAAAGTTTAAAATTCCTTGACTATATAATTTTCTGGGATTTAAAGTGTTTAATTGTTCATTGGAGAAAATTGTAAGATCTTTATTACTTCCTCTAATCTGAGAGGTCCTAAAGTTGAAGTACTATTTCTTCTGGTTATAGCATCTAACTATAAAGAAGATGTATTTGCTTCCATAGACTTTACTGTTGGAAGGATCATTAAAACGTTCAGTTTTTGTGGGACTTATTTTGTTGATAAGTTAAAAATTTTGAAGTGACCGGTGGTGTCTTAGGAAGAGTTTTGCCTAAAGATAACTTGCTTAGATCTTTGTTAAGTTTAGCAAAAGCCTCCTTAAGTTCACTGGAATTTAGAAGTATGAGTTTCTAACTAGAGTAGTTTTGTTTCGATTAAAGTTAATCTATAATGAAGAGAAGTAATTAGTGCTATAATTGTATTATTTTGTTGTACCTGACTTTGATCTCCTTTTCCAGTAAGTTCAAGTTGACAATATTCGTCGTCTTTTGTAGTGAAGAATTATTTAGGGGGCGTTTGGTTCTTTTCTAGGAATAGGAATCGGAATGAGAATCATTGTATTGTGGAATGAGAATGGGTATGAGCATGGATATTACTCTTAAAAGCAATGTTTGGTTAGTTGCATATTTTCTATCGGAATAAATCAAAATTTCCTTTTTTACCCTTAAAGGAAAATAAGAGAAAAAATTAGATGTGAGAGAAAGATGAATGTGAGAGAAAAATATGATGAAAGAGAATGGTGAGAGAGAAAGTATGATGAGAAAGAATGAAGAGAGAGAAAGTATGATGAGAGAAAATGAGAAAAGTGAGTGTGATAGGAGAGAGCATGATGAGAGAAGATAAGAGAGAAAATATGATGTGAGAGAAAGTATGATGGGAGAGGATGAAGAGAGAGAAAATGTAATGAGAAAAAAATGAGGAGAGAGAGTATGATGAGAGAGAAAGTATGATGAGAAAAAAGATAACAGTGAGTGTGATGGGAGAGATTGAGGAGAGAGAAAGTATGATGAGAGAGAAAGTGTGTTGAGGAAAAAAGAGAAAAGAGAGTGTAATGGGAGAGATTGAGGAGAGAGAAAGTATGATGAGAAAAAAAGAAGGAAGAGAGTACGATGGAAGAGATTGAGGAGAGAGAAAGTATAATGAGAAAGAAAGTGTAATAAGAAAAAAAAAAGAGGAAAGAGAGTGTGATAGGAGAGATTAAGGAGAGAGAAAGTGTGCGATAAAATGATGAGAGAGAAAATATGATGAGAGAGAACAAGGAGAAAGAAGTGATATGAAAGAAAAAATAAATAAATATATTTTGATATTTGATATTAAGGGAGAAAATTTTAGTTTTAGGTCCAGAATATTTTTGGAATAAGGGAATATTTTGATTGATGAAAATAGGGTAATGACTCATTGAAGGAGAGGTATATGGGAATGAGTTATTACCCAATTTCAAGGATTCATTCCCTTATTTGTATTACTATTCCTATAATCCAAACATTAACAATGACACTCATTCTCATTCCTCACTCCTATTCCCCTAAACCAAACGCCCCCTTAGTATATTCTATAGCATCTTCATAATGTGTATTTTCATATTTCAATTTGTTTATTTATATTTCAATTCTTCTAATAAGTGGTGTAGCTTATCTAATTTTTCATAAAGTTGTGTTTTGTTGCTTACAATCAAGTCTTTTGATTGAAGTAGTAGTTGTTGAGTATCTGTTTGTGGAACATGTTTTAGTTGAGGTGCTAAGTTTCTTGAAGTTTTAGGTAGTCCAGATTCCGTAAGACTTCTGCTAACAATTTTTGTTGTTGTAAAGAAACGGTAAGTAAGTTTTCTACCTTGTGTTCTAAGAATTGGCAATGAGATTCAACAGATAGGCCAAGACTCAGAAGAATATCAGTTATAGAATTCAAGTGTGCTTAATTAGAATGTAACATATGCAACTATGAATCACATGCATAATCATTTTAAAATATCTGTTACATATATGATTAAAGCCTTAATCACGAAACGCATACATTTTCTTAAACCCAAAGAATACAATTCTGACACTTTAGCAGGATTAGAATGGAATATTAATTTACAAAATCCTGATACCACTTTAAAACAAACTTCGTCACTTATGTACAAAACAGAAACAACTAACTTTCAGTTAGATTTTCTGAATATCAGCCCACATCAATGACACCTAACATAGAAAGAGAAGAGGAACCAGTAATGCAACTGAACTTAATGAATCAAGTAAAAACCCAAGAGCAAGTATTGTTTGCCCTGGGAAATAGACATTTACAACTTATGGCTCTCTATATGAGAAAGGTAGAAGTGGTACCTCTAAATCTCATGAATCCAGCAGAATCGACTACTACTTCTAGACCATATGATGTACGCCTACTTGAAAGCACCATGAAAACAATGGATTATGGTCAAGGACATCAACCAAGAACATGGATTGTACCATATACTAATAATAACTCATTAGTTAGAACTATAGGAAAACTTAGACTACTAGAAATGACTTTTTTTAGTAAAGATGTTGTGTTACTGAATATGACCCTTAGTTATATGATATTTATTTAGAACAATAGATACTCTCGGTAAAAAGAGATTATAAAGCCAAACATGAAATGGGCATAGAAACCGGAGATGCTATGATCCGTGTAGGGAAAAATTACTTAGGAGATGTAGCTAGAGCAGCTTGGGAAGACTTTAAAACTCACTTTCCAGAAGAAGTGACTTGTATTGCCTCACAAGGTAATAATATTCTTAATTTTTGCTATGCAATTTATAGACTTTTAACTGCACGAGATGCTAACACTGAACTAGATATAGGCAAAAAGAAGCTATGAGAGATTTAGTGCAACTCCAATTATTTAATTGGAATTATATTAAACCTTTCTTGAACGACTTTCTAGCTCTTACAGCCGTATTAGGAAACTACCCTAACCCAGCTTTAGAGGAAAGACTTTTCAGTAAACTACCAGGAGAATTAGGTAAAGAAATCCATAAATCTTGAATAGACTTACAAGTTCTAGCATTATATGACAACGTTGATGTACGTATACAATATATCTTAACTACACTTAAGACCAAATGCACTTACATACAAATACAAAAACAACTTAAGAACCAAATATATGGGTTCTGTAGTCAAATCTACACACCGCAACAATATGGAAGTCAACAGAAACAAATAAGATACAAACAAAAACATCGGAATAGACTCCCAGCTCCTAAACCAAAACTTACTCCCAAAAAGATTTATTATATCAAGAAAAGCGAAGAAAGAAAGCCCTATTTAAGTAAATTATTTAAGTATGACGGTTTGAAACAGTCTTGGTAATAGGTTTCTGAAAACTCGTCTATGTCTTCATCAGGGCTGAAATCGAGTTTTCCTGTATGGAAATATAGGTTTTTTAGAGCAGGGTTTAGGTTTAGGACAGAGAGGTGGAAGAAGAAGTAGGGTTACAGGATTCAGCAGGAGGGGAGGGGTGTCACCACGCTTCCTAACGCTGACCTCGAAAGGGTAGGCGGACAAACAAAACAAAACAAACAAACAACAACCAAGCCTTTTCCCACTAGGTGGGGTCGGCTGTACGAATCCTTTTACGCCATTGAGCCCTATCTCCTATTATATCATCATCTATATTTAAATAAATTTTATCTTGTTTTATTGTTGCTAACCAAGTCTTTTTTGGTCGTCCTCTTCCTCGTTTGATATGCATGTTTATCATAGTTTCACATCACTTAACTGGAGCATTTATTGGTCGTCTAAGTATGTGTCCGTATCATCTTAAACGTGTCTCTCGGAGTTTGTCCTCAATAGATGCAACTCCGACTTTCTCTCTAATGCTCTCATTCCTTATTTTGTCCATCTTCATATGTCCACACATCCACCTTAACATCCTCATCCCTGCAACTCTCATCTTATGCTTATGTGTTCGAGTCATAGCCCAACATTCAGCTCTATATAACATAGCAGGTCTAACTACGGTTTTATAGAACTTATCTTTAAGTTTAAGAGGTACTTTACGGTCACATAAAACACCTGACGCTCCCTTCCATTTCACTCATCCTGCTTGTATTCTATGTAAGACATCTCTCTCAATCCCTCCATCATTTTGTAAAAATGATCCTAAATATTTAAATCTCTCGGTTCCGGGCAACTCGTCCTCTCCTATCTTAACAATTGTTTCATTACTTATAATATTGCTAAACTTAAATTCTATATATTCTGTCTTTAATCTACTAAGTTTAAAACCTTTCCCTTCTAGTGTTTCCCTCCAAGATTCTAGCTTAACATTTACTCCTTCATGTGTCTCATCTATCAAAATAATTTTTCATCTACAAACAACATGCACCACGGTACTGTGTCTTGAACGTGCGCAGTGAGTTCGTCCATAATTAGTGTAAAAAGATAGGGACTTAGGGCTGATCCTTGATGTAACCCTATCTTTATTGGAAATGCTTCAGTTACTCCGCCTGAAGTCTTTACTCTGGTCGTTACATCCTCATACATATCCTTAATTAGTTCAATATATGTTACGCTAACACCTCTCTTTTCTAAAATTCTCCATATAATTTCTCTTGGGACTCTATCATAAGTTTTTTCTAAGTCAATGAATACCATGTGTAGATCTTGTTTTTGCTCCCGATATTTTTCAATTAATTGTCTAAGAAGATGTATAGCTTCTATTGTCGACCTTCCAGGCATGAACCCAAATTGATTTTCTGTCACTGTGATCTCCTTCCTTAATCTTTTTTATATTACTTTTTCCCAAAGTTTCATAGTATGCCTCATTAGTTTAATACCCCTATAGTTTGCACAATTTTGTATTTCTCCCTTGTTCTTATATAAGGGAACTAGGGTAGGCAGACAAGATGGGAGAAATAATAGGAGTAGATAGGAAAACCGCGTAATCCTTAGTAAGTAAAAGAACACGGTTAGGGGAAACAAGGAAATTAAGACCAAGAATAAGAGGTATTGATTTATGAGGCATAGGTTGAGTCCAAAGTTGGGCTAAAGTAAGGGGAGAGCTAAAAACACCACAATTCGTATAAAAACGGATATGGACATTTTTTACGAATTTATGACAACTAAGTTGCTGGCCGTCAAATTGGGGTACTTAAGAGCGGAGTATTGGTTGTCTTAATTAAAGTAGAGGGGAGAAAAAATGTGAGTAAACTTTCGTCAATGGTGGAGGTAGTGGCTCCGTTATCCATAAAAACATGTAAAATAAGTTCATGGTCTTGGATATTCAGGGTACATTGTACGCGAATATCAATAGTGAGCCCAGTATTACAAATGCTTGGTGTTTGAATAAATACGAATTCAGGATTAATTGGTTCTTCCAGAATGAGGGGGACTTTTTTCCTTTGTCCGTATAAGGATCTTGTGTATTCGAGGAAGGGCTAGTGTCCGTATGGACAAGTGCTTTCTCTCAGAAGAGCAAGTTCTGTTTCTAATAGGTTTATTCTAGTTTCCAGGATAGAAGCCCGTGATTCTAACAAAGTATTTCTCGTGCTTCATTTAATTGTATGCTGATTTGAAAAAGAGCGCTAAGGCATAAATTACAACTTTGTTTCTTGCATAGTTTGCAAGTACCTCGTTGTAAAATGGAAGGGTAATAGCCGCAAGTAAAACAAGAGATATTATCGGACCCTTCTTTGAGAACCGAGTCATAAGAGCAAATTCATTGGTCAGAACGTAGATCAGTTAAGTTTTGAGGGATAAATTGGTGATACATAAGTGATAACGGTTGAAAGTCATGTAAAGTTGTCTCAAAAACGGGATCGGCTAGTGGATCCTCTTCTGAACTAGTCATATGTGGAATCTAAAAAAGAATTGATTAAAGAATAATCTTTTTGTAACGGAGTTGACATATCTTGAAGATCAAGTATAGATAGGATGGAGTAAATAGAATAAGTACTAGAAACATCTAATTGGACTTCTATTAAGTCAAAATTTGTATTGTCGACTACTTCAGCTTCTCGGCTGTACAAGCTTTTTCTATCTGGACAAGCAGATGATAGATGGTCAGGTTTATGACAAGTAAAGCAAGTAATAGTATTTGAGTAAGTTTTATTTGGTTTAAAGCATCGCACATGCTTTTCTTTATTTAAATAGGGCTTTCTTTCTTGGCTTTTCCTGATGTAATAAGTCTTTTTCGGAGTAAGTTTTGGTTTAGGAGCTGGGAGTCTATTCCAATGTTTTTGTTTGTATCATATTTGATTCTGTTGACTTCCATATTGTTGCAGTGTGTAGATTTGACTACAGAACTCATATTGTTGGTTCTTAAGTTGTTTTTGTATTTGTATGTAAGTGCATTTGGTCTTAAGTGTAGTTAAAATATGTTGTATATATACACCAATGTTGTCATATAATGTTGGAACTTGTAAATTTGTCAGGATTTATGGATTTCTTTGCCTAATTTTCCTGGTAGTTTTGAAAAGTCTTCCCCCTAGAGCTGAGTTACAATAGTTTCCTGATACGCCTATAAGAGCTAGAAACGTGTTCCAGAAGGGTTTAATATAATTCCAATTAAATAGTTGGAGTTGCTCTAAATCTCTCATAGCTTCTTTTTGCCTAATATTTAGTCCAGTGTTGGCATCTTGTGTAGTTAAAAGTCTATGAATTGCATAGCAAAAATTAAGAATATTATTGCCTTGTGAGGCAATACAAGCTACTTCTGGAAAGTGACTTTTAAAGTCTTCCCAAGCTGCTCTAGCTACATCTCCTAAGTAATTTTCCCCTACATGGATCATAGCATCTCCGGTTTCTATGTCCATTTCATGTTGGGCTTGATAATCTCTTTTTACTGAGGCTGTCATATAACTGAGGGTCACATTCAGTAACACAATATCTTTATTGAAAAAAGTCATTTCTGGTGGTCTACATTTTCCTACGGTTCTGACTAATGAGTTATTATTAGTATATGGTACAATCTGTGTTCTTGGTGGATGTCCTTGACCATAATCCATTGTTTTCATAGTGCTTTTAGGTAGACGTACATCATATGGTCTAGAAGTAGCAGACGATTCTGCTGGATTAATGAGATTAAGAGGTATCATTTCTACCTTTCTCATATAGAGAGCCATAAGTTGTAAATGTCTGTTCCCAGGGCAAACAATACTTGCTCTTAGGTTTTTACTTGATTCATTAAGTTCAGTTGCATTACTGGTTCCTCTTCTCTTTCTATGTCAGGTGTCATTGATGTGGGTCGATATCCAGAAAATCTAACTAAAAGTTGGTTGTTTCTGTTTTTGTACGTAAGTGACGAAGTTGGTTTTAAAGTGGTATCAGGATTTTGTAAATTAATATTCAATTCTAATCCTGCTAAAGTGTGGTTTAAGAAAGTGTATGCGTTTCGTGGTTAAGGCTTCGATCATATTTGTAACAGATATTTTAAAATGATTATGCATGTGATTCATAGTTTTGCCTAAAAAGATGATATCTAATTGAAGATTATCTCCCTAGAATTGGCCATAGCCTTTGGCTTGGATATGGATTTGAATGTGTTTTACAAAGTCTCTTATGGCCATATTAAAGTTAGGACATAAGTATGTAATGCCTAAATTGGCATTCATGTCTACCTCTATAAGTCCAATGATAGCTTTTTTAGTATCGGAGAAACGGGTATCATGTAAGACTAATAAAACTTTTCCTCCTAATTTGGCTCGAGTTAGTCCTCTTAGCCCAAAAACAATAAGTCCAAGATGAATATAAAGGATTCTATTGTTTTGCCTGACCAATCATCAAATGCATTTGGATTATTCGGTCCCCATAACTAGGAGTATTTGCCTTAACATGCTCAATGGCATTTCCTATATGTTACTTTGGCTTATGCCTATTATTTTATTCAGGTTTTTCTTTAAGCATGGAATGATTGTTATGATGCATTTTGCATAATGCTAGACTTGTATGTTCGTGATTATCCACTTTAGTTCTTTGGGTTTTAAGCTCATCCCTTATGTTATTATATAAAATTCAAGAAGCTTGCACACTAAATCTATATTTATAAAATAAAAATCATGATAAACTAGAAAACTAGCGATAGTTTGGTTTATGAGAAAACTACTTCGAGTTGGATTTTTTTGGTTTATGAGAAAACCTAGGTAAATGCTGAAAATTGACTAAACCAAAAAAAAATTAAATCTACTTCTTGTTGTATCTATAGTTTTCGATCAAGTAGAGTTATCTCCTTTGTCTTAATATTTGCAGAAAATCCCAATAAGAAGTGGTGGCCCACCTCTAGGCAACAAATTATTTTGTGGAACTTTATTGTTGACTCTGTCGTAGGGAATGACGGAATTAATTGTTACTAGAAAGGGGTTGTAGTGATTGACTACAAGCAGCAGTGGCGAGATCACTAAAGATGGAATGGCTCTAGTGGAGAAGGCTTAGACAGATGAGGTTTTGCACGATCACCATGCCTTTTCGGCAAGGCAAAAGGGATCAAATGTGCTACTGATTGAACTCGTGACATTTTGTATCAAACAAAAACTCATTCCTTGTGATGCAAATGCAAAAAAAAAAAAAAAAAAACTGTCAAAAAACTAGCATAAATGAGTGTGGTAGGCACTACTAGGTGGAGGAGCTGTGATTTTTTTTATTTTAATATTGGGGGATGGGGGTTGAGGGGTGAGGGGAGGGGATGAATCATTAAGAACGAAAGGTGAAAGGAAGAGCCAAACACTACTCATAAAAGATCTGTCAAAATAAATCTTACAAATTCTAAAAGTTTAAATATTGAATTCCTTATGTGTATTGAGTGAGATATTTTGGAATTGTCTGCTCAGTCATCAACTCTTCAAAGAGCAATCCAGAGCTGCATAGATTCAAGTTCTTGCACTAGTATTATATCTTTACTTTCATCATCATCAAGTGTCTTAGTTTTATTTTCTTTTTGGGATCTTTCTCTGGTTTATGTAACAAGTTGAACATAGGTAATCTTTATGCTCTACATATCAAAGGAAGTGCTAGAGTTATTAGATTAATGTAGATTTTAGTTATATTTGTTCTGTGCCTAGTCCCATATTGAGTGTTTTATTTATAGGGTATATTACATTGAGTCCTATTTATATTATATAATAGTTCTCTCTTAATGACTACAATCCAATGTTTCATCTTCTCAACTAATTTTATGCTTTATCATTTTAGCAAGTTGCATTTGCTTTTACAGGATGGTGTGAATATTTTGGCAGTGAATTATGGGTCAGCTGAAGCTTGTCAATATCCAAGATTACTCAGATATGTATGTTCTTCTAAATGGTTGTGGTGATGTTTAGTCACCTAAGTAGTTTAAGCAAGGCTTTAGATCTTCAATGCTAGTACATGTCTCAATCAAATCTATATAGCTATTTATCTGTTTTGAAACCAAGATAGATTGAGATGGACTGGAACACAATTGAGCCTATAGGTCCATATTAGTAATCTTGCCACTGGTTTATTTTCCTTAAGTTTGTTTACCTGCAAAACAAAGAGGATTTGTCATGGTAGTCAAATTGTGATCCAGGCCTTAGGATCTTAATATCTTATGATCTAAATGAGCTTAACATTCTAAAACTCAAGTAGGATATGTATTGGACTAGGATCTTACAAACCTACACTTGGATCCTATGTTTGCTTACTGTTTTAGACCTCGGTCCCAACTACAACTAGATAAAATTTATATATTCATCAATTAGACATTTTAAAGAACAATATTTTACTATAGTAATATTTTTTTCATGATAGATCATTTGAGAAAATTTTCAATTATAATTTAACTCCTAATTAGAAAGATCCTTTTAGTTCTTATTATTCGTCTTATAGAAGTTGTTGGGGTTGCAAGGTTGCAAATATAGTCCCACATTGAAAACACATGGGAAAGATCATGAGTTTATAAGAGAAAAGATATCTCCATTGGCATGAGACCTTTTGGGTAGAGCCCAAGAGCAAAATCATGAGAGCTTAGGCCCAAAGTGGACAATATCATGCAATTGTGGAGATATCTAAATTCTTATCGATCCTATAATTGATATCAAAACCCGGATTGCTAGAAGGTTTAACCGTCGATTGTGCACAAGAGCTATGGTCTGATTGAGCCATGTGGGTACAATATTGACCTCGAATAAAGAAAGTGGGGGCTCCTATGTTCGGATCAAGAGGACCAGACACCATGCAGGAAGTCCTAGCTGCGGCTAGGCAAGGAAGTCCTAGTAGGTCGGGTGGACCGAGGGGCAGGAAGATCTGGTGGGTCGAGGATCGGTCGTATGAAGCCTGTGGTCCTTTGTTTGAGGGGGGGATTGTTGGGGTTGCAAGGTTGCAAACATAGTCCCACATTAAAACACATGGGAAAGATCATGGGTTTATAAGAGAAAAGATATCTCCATTGGCATGAGGTATTTTGGGTAGAGCCAAGAGCAAAACCATGAGGGCTTAGGCTCAAAGTGGACAATATCATGCAATTGTGGAGATATCTAAATTCTTATCGATCCTACGGAAGTTTCTACTTGTTACACACACACACAAATGAGCATGTATATAAATCCAAAAAAACATGTACATATTTGAAACTATAGAAAAATTCACATTGGAAACTATCGTATCCAGCTTGCTTCAACCAGCAAAGTATAGAAAACACCATAGCTTGGCTCCATGCAGCAGCACCAACCAACCATAACACCACAGCAGCAGCAAAGCCTGCAGTAACGTATCAGAAACAAAATTAGAAGCAGCCGCAGCTGACCATATCTGGAACAAATCCAGTCCCAACCTCCTTTTATGCATCAGAAGCTAACCGCATAAACCAATAGTCCAGCTCCAGCCTCTTCCATCTTTTTATATTATATGTACAACATGCAAATAAGTAATCAAAATCATCCTTACGTCATTGATACTTCACCATTCTATACCTGATCGACATTTTATTCTCTTATAGTAATCAAACTGAGAATTTTATTATATTTTTCTTATATTTATTAACTGGATAATTTTATTTATGCTTCATGATACTGAAACAATAGTATTCAAAACATTCATACTGACATAATATAATGAAAGTTAATACTTATTAGAAGTCAAATAAATTTCTAGAACATCTTACATTAATTGTTGGATTGTATGATCCCATGCTCCAATCTTGTGGACCTCTTACCATTTATAGTTAGGATATTGATCGTTGCAACCTTGGATTTTATATCTAACTTGTATAAAACTTTATCTGCAGGTTATACTCAACAAGGTTAGCTAAGTAGCTTATTTTGCAGCAAACTCTCATTCTGATGATAACTTGTTAATTGAAACCCCTACGATGGCCATGCTAGTCCTATTGGGCAGATGGAGAGGTGTCAGGTGTTATGAGAAAAGAATGATGCGTAATTGATCATCATGCATTCTAGTATTTAATTTGTAGGGTTGGAAATTGATTTTAAGTTTTTTAATGCCACATCATAAGTGGATCCAAAGACTTGGTATCCCATTGGGCAGATTGAGAAATGTCAGGTGTTACGAGAAAAGAATGATGCGTAATTGATCATCATGCATTCTAGTCTTTAATTTGTAGGGTTGGAAATTGATTTTAAGTTTTTTAATGCCACATCATATGTGGATCCAAAGACTTGGTACCACAATTGCTATGCAACATATGATTGAATGATTTGAACCGGTGCCATTAATATACGAGACATACTACTCTGGGGATAGCATAGTCATGACTTTAGTGTACAGATGTGAAGAGTGTTTGCTCTGGTTAGATTGATCCTCGTGTGCCCTATTCATTAGATATGCCTGTAGATGATTTATGAGAGATAAAAGAAGCTAGACAATCTAATCTGCAACAAAACAACTGAAGAAAGGCCAGTTTTGTCCATTGAAGCCTTGTTCAATGGGGATATGAAACTAGCCATTGGATATGTTTGGATTGAGACACATTGAGACCTTGACTAGTTCTGATCAAGGTGATCAAAACAAATTCTAGCTTATTGGAGATAGCAATTGAGGGGCAGGTTATGTAGAAGGATCTTTATACGATTTCCCACCTGGTATATTTTTGTTTTGACCAAGATTCTCCAATTCCTAATTTAACTAAGACTCCTTATAGTGACCAGTATGGCTTATCTCCATCAGCTAAATTAAAATGTGCTTTTAGTAATTATATTTCCAATGCATTTTATTGGTCTGTGGTAAGAAATATGTTAGAACAGTTTATCATTGAGCTGAATTTTGCTCTTCACTTAGAATGGGGAATAAAGCAGGATCACAAGTAGTGGAAGGTTCTTGTCCAATCATTAGTTGGTACTCGGATTACACTTAGTTTAGTGAAAACTCAAATTCAACCTGTGAGAAGGTTCATATTCTTTCATGTTTACCTCAGTTACAATTTGCCTAGTTGCTATCCATGTGTTGCCTATTACCTACTATAATACATTTCATGTGTGATTTGTGTTGTTGCTCTCAAATTGTCACCACATAACATCTAAGGATATGTTTATTTGCATAAAAAGAAGTCATTCAGCAGATGGGCAATATTTTTGTGACGATTTCAAGTTCCTCTCCTCCATTTACCTATTCAGAAACCACTAAGGAAGATATTTTGAGCCCCTTCCATAGAATCAGCATTTACCCACTACGTTTTCACTCGAGATCCAAAATAGTTATGAAAACTGGACTGGACCAGCCAATTTGATGGGATATGTAATCAACATGTTTAGCAAACCATTAGAACCAATTAGTTCGGTAAAAGCCAGACCAGTTTTGTTATTCTCCAAAATGTTCCCAAATATGCATTTGTGTACGAGTAAAGATTTTTTTCTATAATCTTGATATAGTGACTATTAACAGGGAAACTTTCTGTGGGTATAGCATCGATGATTGAAGGGGAAGGGGAGAGCATTAGCGATGACAACAATATGTGGGAGGGAGTTGGCGGTGTTGACGAGATCTGGAAGGGTAGGAGTCGGAGTTCCTTGACCTCGGCTACAATGAAAAGCTTATCCTTATTGGCAACTTTGAGAGGGACATGGTGAAAGTGCAATGTGAGGCTTGGGCACTGCTGTAATTGTCTATAATCAGAGGCAAAAGTTGGCAGATTGAGGAGGCTGCATGGGCTGATTCTGGGAAACTGAGGGCTGTGATTCTTTACAGGTGAATAAGGGCGAGGACGAAATCAACAAGGAAGAGGAAGACAAGGGTGTCACGGTTATTTCATTTCTTCTTACCCGTTTGTCTCTTTTCTCTTCTCCTTGCCTAGGTAAACATTATTGTCTTTCCTTTCTCCACCTTGTCTTCCTTCCCTTTCCTTCTCTTGTTTCCTCTTCCTTCCACTTCCTTCCTCCGGGGTAAATAGAGTCTAAATGATATGGGGGTACATAAATGATGCACATGCAATCCTCATTAAACAAATATGTTCTTAAAAATCATAACTTAAACTATCACACCATGTCTTAGGTCCATGTACTTGTAGATATTGCTCACGTGTAATGTTAATGCCACAGTTATAAAACTAGCGAACACCTCTCTGCAGGTAACACAACAATGCTCGAAAGTTCAGAGTAGCCAACTTGATTTCCTCAACTAAAATTGGAGGCACAATAAGGAAAATCAACAAGGAAATGTTGAGTAGGAAGGCAAGTATCATGTGGATGCATTAATCCTTATCTGCCACTAACGGAGTGGCATGCGGTGCCTGTTCCATCATCATAACTCTTAACCATGATACTGCTGCATTTAATACTCTATGCTCATTAGCTAGTAATCACTGTAGTATCAGGACGGATGCTCTTAGTCTTCAGTACAACTTAGAGCTAAACAATTGATCCGTACAAGATAATCACTGATTCTAGGCGTGATAATGATTCAAATAGGAAAGCTATTTTCTTTAAATTCAATGGTGGAATCAATCAAAGCCATTGTCGGCAGATATGAATGTTTGGCCAATGCCCTTTTCCAAGTATTTTCTCCAAGAATTGAGTTAGCTGACCCAAGACCTGACCTGCTAAGCTAGGTCTTTCTTTGGTCTCTCTCTTCTTCCTGACGAGTTGTCCATGTGACCTAACCTACTCTCCTTGTGAGCTAACCTACTCGCACTCCTTTTTTTGAAATCATTCTCAGATCCAAGAAATGAAGTAGGCTAGACCTTGATCAAGAACAAATCCCTTTGTCTCTAAGGAAAGAACTAACTTTGCTCAATCAAAAGGCAGAAACCTTCTACACAACATTCATGAGTTTAGAATGAAAAATGAAGAGTACCCCTCTTTTATCTTCCCTGAAACTTTCATTTTGTGGTTGATAAAGACCCACCCCTTGTTTAAGTCAGACAGAGTCTCTGTCTGTCTGGATACCTAGATTAATAAAAAATAAATACATAAAAAGAGTCTTCTCTGAGTGGTGATATGGCCTCAATTGATCAGGCGTGCTTTATAACCAGTGACAAATTCCTAGGAAGGCAAGTGTATTGACCTAAGGAGGGACTTGATGCAACATAGAGGCACACTTATGACTTTCTCCTCATCTGATCAGCTGGTGCGGCTTCATACTGAGACTTTGGATAGTTTAGGATTGCCAGTGGCTCTTGACTATATTCATGCCCTATTTCATGCATATAGTGATTTCTTTAGGAGTAAGATGCAGATGGAATTCAAGGATAATATAGGTCATACGGGAATTGGAGGATAGTAGATAATTTTGCTAACTTGACTTGAACCATATAACATGACATAGCATGTATATCTTGAAAGATGATAGATTAGCAACCTGTAGTGAGTTTGAATCTCCAACACATGTTAAAAACTTATTCATGACATTATAACAACAATATTTACACAAATGTGTCCAATGGAGATTTCTAGACACCAGGAATGAAATCTCGAGCCGTGTCGTTCAAAACAGGCCGTTTTTACCGTTCCGACACCGGCACAACATGCACAACAATTTTGCATGTGTCATGCATGCGCAACAGATGGAAGAAGGAATCAAGATGAAGAATTATTCGGAAGGAAGGCGACGATGAGGGAGTGGCGAGGCGGTGGCGGCGACAGGCGAGAGGGAGAAGTGGAATCGCGATGAGAGCGGCGGGGAAGAAGCGGAATCGCGATGAGAGAAAAAGTTGGATTTTATTAAATTGTTAAATTTAAAAGGGCAGCCCAGTGCACGAAACTCCCATCATGAGGGGTCCTGTTGTACGCAACCTTACCGTTACGCCAAAGCTCCCCTTCTAAATTGTTAAATTATATATAGAATTTCTAATTAATTATCATATAAATTATAATTATATATTATATAAATTTAAAATTAATTAAATAAATTGTTAATTAATTAATATAATTATAATATATAATTTTATTATTTTTATTTAAAATATAAAAAATAATATATATTTATATAATTTAAAATAATTTTAAAATCAAATTTTAAATTATTTTTATAAATTAAAAATAGATTAAAATTTTATAAAAAATTTTAAAAGTTTATAAATACTTTTTGAATTTTATAAATATTTTTTAAAAAATTAATTATTAAAAAAATAAAAAATATATAATTATTCAAATAAATTTGATTTTAGAATGCAATATATATATATATAAACTATAATATTTAATATATATTATATAAATCAATACTTAAATTAATAAGTAAATAATTTATATATATAAATTAGGATTAATTTATATAATTATTATAGATGATAATATTTTTTTCTAAGAATTAATTTGATTTGAGATTTGGAACCATAAATATTAACATACTTAGCTTTCTATTTTTAGATTCTTACTTCCTAAGCATATGAAATATATATTTTTATTAGAAGTTTTATAAGGCCAAGTTATACTAAATTAATATACAACTTATTCTTAAATTATATATATATATCGAAACCGTATCGGCATGGCACGATACCGAAATTGTATCGTTCTGGTTTGGAATCGAAACCTCGGCACAGGTCGAGATTTCAAACCTTGCTAGACACAATGAAATTTAAATGAGCATACAAAAGAAGCATCAAGGCAAATCGAGGTTTTATGTTAGGTCTGGCTCTATCATAATCATTCAAAACAAACATTTGGAGTTTATCGTGGTTTAATCATCTTGACTGTCCATTTGTCAAGTTATACACATCTTCATACCCAAATGCTAGATCAGATTTACATCATAGCTACAACCTCTCTACCCAGTACACAGTTGACTGCTGCTGGTAGCCATTTTGTAGCTCTGTCTTCCATTGAGCTATGGTGCTTACCCTCTCACAAAAGACAGGCAAGAAGGGAATCAGAAAGGAAAATCCATAGTATCAAGCCTCTGTCAATGTAAAACCCATTTCAAATTGGTTAAGCAGAACCAATGCCTAAGACTGATGGTTCGAGCTCAGTTTAGGTTGAATTCTTACTATTTTTATCCCTGTTTGAGTTCAGAGCAAACTCTAAATCCTCCCATGAAAACCTAATTAAGACCCAAATTGGGCACAAGTTAATCCAATTTAGGTCAAATTCAACTAAAATTCAGGCCAGTTAGATTCAATTAAACTGAGTAAAATCTAACTTACATTAGATATAATAACAATGCAAACCATTTATGGTAGTAGTTTTTAAAATTTTTAAAATTTACTCATTCTTATTCTCTCTTTTATTTTCTTTTCTTTCTTTCTTTCTTTCTTTCTTTTGTTTTTTAATAATTCTTCATCTCTTCCATTCTTGTCAGTGATTGTGCTGGGATTTTATCCTAAGGGGGAAGAGGGAGAAAGAGAAGAAGATAAACAAAGGAGTGAGAAGGAGAAAGAAAGAGAGGGAAGGAAGAAAGAGGAAGAGAGTGGAGGTCGTTGGTGCTGAAGCCATTGTCAATGATAATGTTGTTGTCATTGACATTTGTACTACCTAAGGAAAGAGTGAGGAAGAAGAAAGAGAGAGGGAAGAAAAAAGAGGGAGAGAGAGGAGGGTATCAGTGATGGCAGTGGCACCGCCCTAGGGAAGGGAGATATAGGAACAGAAAATGAGGGATGAAAAAGAGGGAGAGGAGAGAGGTGGGGATCAATGGTTGCCAGCTTAGGATGGAGTAGGGTGGAGGAAGGGAGGGTAAGAAGAAAGAAGAAGAGAGAATAAAAGAGAGAGGAACAAAGAAACAAAGGAGAGGGAGAAAGGTAGGAGTGAGGAAGAAAGGAAAACTTTGGGTGTCCTTTGGGAAATTTCCAACTTCAAGTGCATCTTTGAGAATTTACCTTCATGATTGGAACAAAGAATACTTGTGTTAGACTGTAATTTGTGACATAGTGAATGTATGATTTAGGTAGTTTTTCCTACATAAAATGGGGAATAAATATAATTAGTGTGAAGGTGAGCTTTTTCATAGGTGAGCAAATTATACACAACCTGTTAATGTGTAACACATGATATAGAGTACACCTTTTTCTATGGATGTTAATTCCACATGACGATAACGATAATGGTAAAGATCCATGGCTTCCTTCCTATCAATTGTCATAGCAAAGTTAAATAGGATCTTTGTTCTACTTTTTTGGAAAAAAGAACTTTATAGAGCTCATGCTTGCAAGTAATCTGATTTGAGATAACTAGAAAATGACTATTGAAAAGATTATTGAGGAATTTAATAAGAAGATTATTTTCATTCTGTTGGTGATGATAAAATGATATTTGCATGCATCTCTTCTCATTTTCAGCCTGCAAAGTGGTCTTTCACATCATATACAGTTATGAAGATCAGCGAGCAAGCTCCAAGGTACTAGACCTTGTCCAACTATTCTTGGAGTATGCATGCATAATGTCTTTGTACAATGCACTGATACTAAAACTTTACAAGTATATGTTTTGATTTAATGGAAAGTTTCAATTAGTTAACTAATATACTGCATTGTTAATAAATATCAAATTTTATTCTCTAATACTTGCAGAACTCCTACATTTGCTGAAAAATTGCTTGCTGTGGAGGAGGGAGTTGGTGAAGGTGTAAAGCCTCCTGAAAAAACTTTCTGGGCTAAATATGTAAGATACCTTTTGGTTTTTCTTCATATGCAGCTAGGCTTTATCTGGACATTCAAGTCTGTTTATGTTTTTCAATTAGCATAAAGTGCAATTCGTGATCAACTTAATTAAAGCTGCCTAACAGTGAATCCTTTTCATCAACAGTGGATGTATTTAGTTCCTCTGGTCTTCATTGTGCTGAATGCCATGACTCAAGCCATGAGCATGCCACCGGAAGAGGGGGCTGCTGGGCAAGCTGCACAGCTGGCACCAAGTGCTAATGTTAGAAGAAGATGAAAAGATTTAGGTCCACAAATTAATCCTGGTACCTCATTATTTCTTTTCTTTTGCGTCGTACATAGTGCAAGTCCCATGTTTTACCTGCCTTTTTTTTTAAATGGATACAACAATCAAATCTTCTCCTACTAGATGAGGTCGGTTATATGGATCATTTTATGTCATTGATCTCTATCTCCTACTAGATTATCATCTATATTTAAATAAATTTTATCTTGTTTTATTGTTTCTAACCCAGTCTTTTTATAGTTTCATATTACCTCAATGTAGTATTTATTGGCCGCCTAAGTACATGCTTGTATCATCTTAAACGTGTCTCTCGGAGTTTTCGCTCAATAGATGCAACTCTGGCTTTCTCTTAGAGTTTTTATTTTTTAAATGGATGTGATTTAAAATTTTCCATATCGTTACTTTAGAGGAGAGCATGCAAAATTGCTTTGAAGTATTCTTCTGCTCTTTACTTGAGAAAGACTTGATGGGGGCAAATTCTTTTATCCCTTATGTCTTTAGGGAGAGGGAGAGGGAGTTAACAGCCTACTTCTCATCGTAAGTGAACAAGCCCTAATGGTTTTTTTTTTCCTTTCTTTCCAAAGAAATGTGAGAGCATCCATCGCTTGGCGTAACCTACTAAATTTTGTACTCTGCTAAAACTTTCTTTTTTATTTTACTTTCCATAGCTTTAATTCCAAAGAAGGGGAGCCTTGGCGCAACGGTAAAGTTGTTGTCATGTGACCAAAAGGTCACGGGTTCGAATCCTAGAAACAGCCTCTTGCAAAAAGCAGGGTAAGACTGCGTACAATGGATCCTTCCCGGGGACCTCGCATGGCGAGAGCTTCGTGCATCGGGCTGCCCTTTTATAGCTTTAATTCGATCAACATTTTACTTTATTTTTATTTCAGGAATATGAATGAGAAAGCTGGTGCATTCCTCTTTCACAATCTAAAGTGCAAGCAATGCGGTTCTTGTTTGTATGCTTCAAGCTTTTTGGTCCCGACGCCAAAATCATGAAACTGATGATTGATCTGACATCAAACATTGTTGCCTCCTTTTCTACACGATTCAAATGCTCGATTCTCATTTATAAAATTATTCGGTAGAATTTCATTCAGATGTTCCACTTGCAATCCACAATGTATTTGGTTTAGTCGCATTATTTACTCAGGTTGGTGTTGAATACAGAATGTTTACTTCACAAGGATTGAACTCATTTGGTGGTTGAACATGACAATAATGCGTCATGTTTTGCCAGCCTCTGTAAACCTGGTAGATGTACTTGAGCAATGTCCATATGCACAGAAGTTAAACTTCTCGATCGATAGATTGATTGGCTGAATTTCTCTTGTTTATTAGTTTTATATTGAAGTGTGTCTAAAAATTAAGGCAAACCTGTGCCCTTTGCCTCTTTAAGTAATTTTTTTTTTGTATCTCGTGCCGAGCTTACTTGGTAGCCTTCCTAAACGTTGAAATCAGAAATAAAATGGTTAAATACTGGATCTAACCAAACAGATCAGAAGAGTTTCAAATGGAAATAAACTGTACTCAACAATTAGATATGTAAACTAGTTAAGTTTTGTGGTGTTCTATTTTGTTTGATAGGGTATAGCTAAGTTATGTTTAAAATGAATATGTTGTTGAAATGGTTGAGTTTGGTTTAATCTTTAGATGTGTTATCGAAGTCTCAATTTATGTTTGTTTGATTTAAGTTTGGTTTGATCTTTAGATGTTTTATTGAACTCTCAATTTATGTTTGTTTGATTGAATATTATAAATTTAATTATTCATTTTAAAAAGTTTATTTATTATTTATCATATTGACAAAAATTTTATTGATCAAAATGGTTCACAAGTTTTATCTGTGAATATTATTTATAAATATTATATACAAACTTTATTTGTGTTCATCAACTGTTTACTATCCTTATTCATGAATAATAATGAATTGAATATATCTTCAAATTGATTCATGAATATTAATGAATTAAATATATGTTTAAATTTATTTATTTAATTAATTTTATATGTATATTGACAGGCATAAATAAGTTTTTATCAAGCTGAACATTAAATTTACTCATGATCATTTGATTCATTTATATCCCTACCAACAATTCATTGATAACACTACGTTTGTTCATTAAGACTAGCATCTGTCAATTATAAAATGTCTCGTTAAATACTTAATTTTTTTCATGCAAAGAATCATTATGGTAAGATAAATATTCTCCATGATTTATCTCTTTTTAGAGAATAGAGTGCAGACTATACGAACATGATGGCTTCATCTTTTTTGCTCCAATTAAGAATAGCATCTACTATATATATTTTTTCCTAGAATGGAGTTCTTCGTGAAGAGGAAAAGGAATTAGTAGATGAAAGTGAGGAGATTGAATAGACATTCTTCACGATCAAAAAGAGGTAACGGAGAAAGTGAATATATATATATATATATATGGCTAAATAAGTTAATAAATAAATTAACAATACGCAGAAAATAAAATTGGCAACTTAATGTTTAATAAACTAAACAATATTAACATATGCTAAATTTTAACGTCACTTTAGCATTATGCTACATTAAATAAAGACTATTAAAACTTTTAAAAAATATTAAAAAAATAACTGCACTGAATTCATGTATTGACTATCAGAGATCAAAAAATAAAAATGAAAAAATATTATATTTCCAAAAATCTTTTATGCAAGCATAGATAAACAGTTACCTTCGTATTAACCCTAAAACAAATTAACAAGAGCGTTGAGGGCAAACACAGTCACGTTTTCCCACTATAAACAAACATTTGCCTGTAAAATTTCTCTAGACCTTTATGCCTCTTTTTTTTTTTTTGCTGTGATTCCTATCTTTAAAAAGTGTAGGTCAATGTAGTGTTCCTAACATCCCGCAATGAAAACTAAAAAAACAAAAAATTAAGAAAAAGATGACAATTATTTCTTGTATCCATGAACATCCAACTCGCCACTTGATCATGATACGAATGGCCTAACCAACAAGCCTTTGAATAACCTACCACAAGGCCTTTGAATAACCTACCACAAGTAAACTTTTATCCGAACTAATAAAACACTCTACAAAGATAAACTACAAAAAAAAAAAAAAAAGAGAGAGAGAGTAGCATCCAGGAGGTTCAACTTCCTCAATTATCGAATGGCTAACTAAAAGCAAGCATGCCAATGCAGGCACATGAAGAAATCGCAGCTCAAAGCGAAATCAATGTTCTCCCTCATTCATCCCTGTGGAGCGCCATTGCTGTTATCTGAAGTCCCTTCCTTTTGGGTTTGAGAAGCCATAAACCTTGGTTTAATCTCGGCAGACGATTGCCTCTGCAACGGTTGTCCCTGATACTGCTGTGGACGTTGTTGCTGCGAATGCAAGTGAAGTTGCTGAAGTTGGTGGGCAGCCATGAGAGATTGTGATGGAGGAGTTTTGTGGTAATACTGCTGGTTGACTCCGAAAGAAGATTGCCCGTAATTTACCATCTGCCCACTGTTAGCAGCTGCAGTCCCGGTTGCAAGTTTCAGACGTTGAACCTCGTCCCTCAGCGTTTCATTTAGTGCTGCACAAGGAAGTTTGAATATATATCATAGATTTATGAGTTAGAAAATACTTTATGGGAACCAAGGAAAAATCAACTATATTGAAAATCAAAAGGGATGGACTAGTTCAACCGATCTGATGGAGAGGACCTCCTTCATAATTAGTACCCAAAACCAGTTTGGTCAACGCCCCAACCGTTTAATTTCAACTGGTTATTCCTATATTTAGTACATGTTGAAGGTGTTACAAGTCATTAGATATTTATAGTAGATTTACTCCCATATTAGATGATGTTTTGCATTTAGAATTCAGAGTCCTACACATAAAATAGCGATCAATATGATATTATTCTCTTGCCACCTTCATCGATAGGTTTTCTAGAATAATCCACCTAGATGGAGGCTGCTGAGGTCAGCAATTGCACCTCTGGTCAGCAATTGCTCCTCTCATCCATCAACCTTTCTGCAGACATCACATTGCGCGTCCATCTTGAGTCCTCGCCGTGCTTGCTTCTATCTCACTTAAGCTACTCACACAAAGTGACATGAGCCAGCAGAAGATGGATTCCTATCCATCCCATGACTGCTCGCTTGTTCTGGCAGTTCCCGTCATGATGGATTCCATTTCTCATGCTAATACACCAGATTTCCATAAATCTCCTTGCGACCTCTTCCTCCTTGCCTCTTATCCACGATGGATGACTAATGACTTCCCAATTTGAGTTTGTTGCTAAAAAAAACATGCCAGTAAAGGTAAAGGCACTACACTCGCCTCTTTTTTCCTTGTTGCCACATTAAAGCTCCAACATCAGGCCCACATCAAGCAAATGCATGCTTCTTGCAAACTGTTGTTTAGTCAGTCTCCTAATTTATCCTGCATTGTATTAAAAGCCTGTGAAGACCTTCACCTGAACAGTACTTAATTCTTTGAAAGAAAGAATCTGATTCTCAGTCGGCTCTGTTCAGCAGAGGAATAAGTTGTGATGTCCATCTTCACTCCAGATCTCATCTTATTCTTCCTGTGCTCATTGTCTCCCACAAAACAGTAAATTTTATCGGTCCCAGGACCCACATTGAGTGCTTTCCAAGGCCTTCATTGAGTGTTTTCCTCCTCCCTTTCATTCGCCAATCTTCCGTTGTCAATGCTGCCTCAAGGAGAAACTGACTGCTTCATCCCTATTAACATTATTGAGATCAAAGGAACTGACACCTACCTGTTTTGATGTCGTACTTTTATTTTCCAATTTGCAAAATGTTTTGTAGTTTATGCAACAAGGTGAACACATAGAATCTATGCTTCAACTTGAGGGAAGCATTAAACTTATTATAAATAGTTAGTTATGTATAGTGGGTTTAGGATTTATAAAGTACTACATACCTTATAATAGTTTAAGATCTACAAGAAGTACCACCATCATAATGGATTTATGTTTGTCTCAACTAGTTCAAGTTGTTTGTATGAACTTATGCCTTCATTGACCTCTATATAAGGTTAAAGGGGCAGCCCGGTGCACTAAACTCCCGCCGATACGGGAGCATGGGAAGAGTCTATTGTACGACCCTTCCCCAAGACCCCTATGCGAACTTATGCGTTCATTGACCTCTATATAGGTTATAACTGATAATATTCAAATTTATTAAATTATTTTTATTATATTGACTAATCTTTTCTTTAGCCTCCCTCCATTCCTTAACCCTATATTACTATTATAACTATAGAATAGATTGATTGTTTTTGAACTAGTATGTATCATCTCAACCTATTTATCATTGGTGTCACACCTAATTGCTTTCAGATATTATTCAATTTCACAAAATAATGTGAATAATTAGAAGGCCTCCCCTCAACCATCTTCTTCACCAAGCTTCCAAACTTCAATTTCTTCCACTAACTCGTTTGAAGTTCAACCACCACTTGTAATCATCTTCCCTAGAGTTCCTTCCTTGCTACTAAGAGATTTGTTGTTGCACAGAGCTGTCATATTGACATCCTACCATAGAGGTTGCTACCCAAACCACACTTTACAGTAGCTATGATCTCATTTAATCCTAGTGGTGTTCCCTTGAGCATCACTTCCTTTCGAAGCCAAGGCAAGCCTTTTTCTATAAGCCCCACTTTCAAAGGACAAATTTTTGGCATTCTTACCAAGCTACTTAATGAAACTCGAATAAGTTTGTGCAACAATTTAGGCATGGTAGAGAGTTGCATTCCAACTTGGAGGGGAGTATTAGAAACAATAGTTATACTGTTATTTTAGTATTAAGTGGTGAGATTTGGATTTTATATATGCAAATTTTCTTCTAATTATCAGTAAAGAATAAGAAATCCTATATCTCAACTGTGATCTTTAAAAAAAACAAATAGCAGGAATAGAGAAAGAAACCCTAGAAGACAAGCTTAAAATTTTGAAGATTAGTATTAACCAAGAGGTTAGTTATTAATATTAAAAATCAAAGATAAAAGCCTTACCATCCTGCAGATGAACTTGCTGCTCCATGGTCTGTACCCGCAGCTTCAGTTCGTTGTTTTCAGAATTCAGACCAGTGTTGTCTCTCTGTCAAAGCAAACCAGCAAGCATAACTTCAAGTGAATAAAAGAAAAAGATTGTGAACTAATTGCAAGCAGAATCTGATAAGAAAATGGTGAACTACTTTTAATGCCAATTCACGTGGTGCAAAGTTCTATAAACTAAATGCATGCTTGATTTGCAAGACAAAATCTAGTTCACTATCTATAGTAGCAATAGACAGAATTAATTTATTCATAAAAAAAAAATAGACAGAATTAATTTTAGAAAAAAAAACTGCTTAACTAAGCCTTCCATCAACTTAAGTATTGCTATTCTGACTTCTTTGGTCTTTCTAAAAATGTGATGGGAAAGTTTCTTCCTTGCAGAGAATCTCATAGATATTTATCTCGCCCGATGGCAATGGCTTGCTCTGCTCTCTCCATCTCTGCCTCCGTTGTAAACAATGCAGAGAAAGGTTGTCGGCAACACATTCTGAAGTCCCTTCTTGAATCATGCTTCAGACACAGAAATGATAATTTTCCATGCCAAAAAAAGCACAACAATCCCTTGCCAAGGTATTGACTCATGCAGAGTGCATAGACAAACACAAACTCATTGTTCACGTGTCACCCTTACACACATGCCAAGCAGACAATGTTGCTCATTGAACTACCTGATTATGAACTTTAGAAAGTAAAACATAATTAATTACCAGTATTTAAAAAAAGAACACAGAAGTATTACTTTTCTTCAAAAGATATCAAAACCACAAGGGCAGTGGAAGTTTTCTTTTAAGATCTCAGAAAAGAAGACACTGACTAAATTTCAACGGCCATGTTGGTGGACTTTGAATGGAAATTCTCAATCAATTCAATTAAAAGATTTAAGTTTCATGGAATCATATCTTATTAGTGAAGACCTATGGAATGTGGTTGGTGACCATACAACCAAGGAACCTTAAGGTGACTACCCAAATATGCTTAAAAGGTGAAATAATCAAATGAAAAGGCATATTTGTGCTAAAGAGACAGATCTCCCATGATCTCTTTGAACAGATTATTAGGTGCAATTGATGGACTGCTCAATAAGAATAATTTGCTCATGTGCAATATTTGGAGAATGATTTGGCTAACACAAATTAAGGTAGCATGCCAATTTCTCAACATTTATTGAAGATTAAAAAGTTATGCACGGTGAATTAACTTTTGGATCAAGAAGAAACTATATCTAAAAAAGGATGAAGCAACATATGACTTATGGTCTTTGAATGGGTATTCATCCTTTATCATGTCCACTTGAAGGATGTCAAAAATAAAAACTTTGGTAGAGTTGGAGAATCTTATTACTTCTCAAGAATCATTATCTCACTAAATGATGGGCAATTCACCTGAAGGTGGTGAAAGAGAAGCCCTTTTTTCTGCATAATGAAAGGAATGATAAGAAGAATGTTGACAAAAAGGAACTTTCTTCTAAGAAAGGCGGCAACAAAAATAAGATCAAGTGTTCTCATTGTGGCAAAGCTGTTCATATAAAAGGAAATTGATGAGTTAAACTCAAGTAAATGTCACAAACAACAATCTTATTGTTGATGGATTGTTAATTTCAGATAGAATGCCCACTGACTGATGATGATTCAAAGTTTACTAGCATTCATTCTTATGAAGAGAATGATGCAATGGCCATGTTAAATAATACAATCCATCAAGTGTCATAGTCCAATCAAATGATTAGTAATCTTAGGAGTGCATATCATGTGTAGGTATAAAGAAAAATCTATTTTCCATGACTAAGACTGTTAGAATAATTATAAGGGTATTGTTGTCTTTTGGTGTATATCTTCCTTCCTATATAAATGCCTAACTCATGGTTCCCAAAACATGAGATTTAGGGTTTTGCTTTTGTTCATGGTATCAGAGCCAAAAATTAAAGCCCTAATTTCTTTACTCCTTGCGCCTCCGCCGCCTACGCCCAAGACGAGTTCCTCCTTCCCTACGGCGTTCTCTCTCGCGCCTCCTCACTCGTACGTTCCGACAACCGCGGACAGCCGACGCCGACAGCCGCGATTTCCACAGCGCAAAGCATTGCGCTGCCGGGACAGCGCATCCGACCACCGGACGTTGTTCCTCCGCTGTCACGGACTCGGAGCTAGTAACCGCACGAGCGATCGGCGTTGTTCTTGCGCGCTGATAGTTGGCGTCGCTCCTCAGTACGCTGCAGACGCCGGTACTGAGTCTCACCAGTTCCCGATCCCACCCACAGAAAGGATCCCTTAGCCAGCGACGCGGTCTTCCTCCGCTCTGCGCCGCAATCATCGGCGGCGGTTGGAACATCAAGGACAAGCACTACTGGGCCTCTGGCGGATACACGGCGGCGCCGCTGTTCGCCATCGCTTTGGCGTGGTTCATCAGTTTTGGGGTGGTCTTGCTGGTTTTTCTGCCTCTCTCCCCGCGCCGTGTACGCACTGTCCCTCATCCTCCTCGTACTTTTCACCAACGTCGAGAAGCTCCGCCTGCTTCCCAAGTGCCGGCACGCCTTCCACCTTGATTGAGTTGATCGGTGGCTGGAATCCCACTCCAGCTGCCCTCTTTGCCGCGTCAAGATCAAAGCAGAAGACGCCACGTTGATTTCCTCTGCCTTGTCACCAACAGTTCTATTCATGGCTACATCTGGCGCCCCAAAGCTAGATACCTCAATCTTTACCAACCATATCACTGCACCTCTTTCTTCCGAGCAGTTGGATGGTAAAAATTATATCTCTTGGGCATCTCACATTGAGCTTTGGCTTGTTGGACAGGGTTATGAGGCGCATCTCACTCAAACTGAAGAAGATGTTCAAGTCGCCGATCTTCCTATGTGGAAGAAGGTTGATGCTCAGTTATGTTGTATTATCCGAGCCACCATCCATCCATCTCTCAGGAATGTCTTCCGTACTCACAAAACCTGCAAAGCTATTTGGACACAAGCTCAACAACTCTTTACAAACACCTCTCGGCGACTCTATCAAGTTTGTGAAGATCTCATGACCATCCTCAGCGCCCATCAGATTAAGGATTCAATGTCAACTTATTTGGGTTCAGTCTCTAGCCTTCTTTGTGACTTCAATGAACTGCTCCCACCTGCGGTCGATCCTGTTGAAGAGCTTGAAAATCGAAAGAAATTTTTTATTTCTCTGGCTTTATATGGTCTGCCCACAGATTATTCTCATGTCCGTGACCAGATCCTGGGCAGCCCCACAGAAGCTACCATGGAGAATACCTGGGCGACTCTTCTCCGTATCCCGGCCAAAGTCTTGCCGATGCCTTCTTCTGTTCCTGTCGACTCGTCAGCTTTGGTCTCTCGACACAAAGGACCTCCATCTCGTAAGGGTGGCAAAGGTCGTCCTTGGTGTGATCACTGCCACCGACTGGGACACACAATTGATAAGTGCTGGAGTCTACATGGCTGTCCTCCTCGTGCTGCTCAGGTCGTTCAGAGTTCTGTTGCTCCTTCAGCTTCCACTTCACAGTTAACACCGGATTCGACTCCGACACCTTCCTATACTGACTTTCTGAAATAGTTTGAAGATCGTCAGGCTTCAGGTTCCACTGCTACCATTGCACACGCCGGTACTTCCTTTGCTGGCATATCTCGTTCTTTGGGTTCTTGGGTTCTTGATTCTGGGGCCACCGATCATATCACTGGTAATAAATCCTTATTTTCCTCCCTCACTGCTTCTGGTAATTTGTCAATGGTCACCATGACCAATGGTTCCCAAACTCAATCCCAAGGTATTGACATTGTTCATCCTTCTTCATCTCTTTCCATTCATAATGTTCTTTATGTTCCCGACGCTCCCTTTAATTTATTATCGATAAGTCAACTTACTCGATCTCTTGATTGTATCATTTCTTTTACTAATACGTCTGTTTCTTTACAGGACCGGAGTACGGGGAGGATGATTGGCTTCGGATGTGAATCTCATGGCCTATATAGGCTTCAACAACCCTCTTTTGTTGGTTCGGCGACGACATCTCCACTACTTATTCATGCTCAGTTGGGGCATCCAGTTCTTAATAAGTTAAAACAGTTGCATCCTAGTCTTTCTCACTTAGAGTCTTTATCTTGTGAGTCATGTCAATTAGGTAAGCATGTTCGTAGTTCTTTTTCTCCTCGTATTGAGAGTCGAGCTATGTCTCCTTTTGCTTTGGTTCATTCTGATGTTTGGGATCCGAGTCGTGTTTCTTCTACAATGGGGTCAAGGTATTTTGTTACTTTTATAGACGATTTTTCCTGTTGTACATGGTTATATCGAAGGATCGTTCGGAATTGTATTATATTTTTGAATCCTTTTTTCTTGAAATAAAAACTCAATTTGGTACTTCCCTTTGAACTTTGCAAAGTGATAATGCAGGCGAGTATTTATCTACTCAATTTCGTACCTTCTTGACATCTTATGGTGTGTTGCATCGCATGTCTTGCTCTCATACCCCTCAACAGAATGGGGTTGCAGAACGCAAGAATCGCCATCTCCTTGAAACCACTCGAGCTCTTCTTCTCCATTCTAATGTTCCTCATCAGTTTTGGGGTGATGTCGTACTTACTGCATGTTATCTCATCAATTGCATGTCTTCTTCCACTCTCCGGGGTAAAATACCTCATCAGGTACTTTATCCGCATCAGCCTCTTCATCCTCTACCACCTCGGGTCTATGGTTCTATATGTTTTGCTCATGCTCTTGATCCCGGCATTGAAAAACTCTCTCCACGGTCTCATAAGTGTGTCTTTCTTGGGTATCCACGGTCTCAGAAAGGGTACAAGTGTTATTCCCCTACTCTTCATCGGTACTTCATCTCTGCTGATGTCACATTCTTTGAGTCGGTTTCTTTTTTTGGTCCTTCCGCTTCACAGGCCGAGGTTTCTCCTCCTCCACCTGTACCAGTTACTATCTTTTGTCCTCCGGAGGCGTCTCTATCATCTCCAGCCTCATCTCCTCCTTTGCAGGTTTATCAGCGTCGTCCACGTTCTGCTTTGCCGCCGACCAACACTGACACTGCTGTGGGCACATCCTTGGAGCCAAGTCCTTCGCCGTTTCCTCCGGTCCCATCTCCTGACTCTGATGTTCCTATTGCACTTCGAAAGGGTATGCGTTCCACTCGTAATCCTTCTCCTCACTATGTTTCGTTGAGCTATCATCATCTTTCCCCATCCTATTATTATTGTCTGTCTTCCTTGTCATCTGTCTCTATTCCAAAGACTGCAGGTGAAGCCTTTGCCCATCCAGGATGGAAACAAGCTATGCTTGATGAAATGAGTGCTTTACAGAGCAGTGGGACTTGGGACCTCGTTCCTCTACCTCCTGAGAAGTCAGTGGTTGGTTGTCAATGAGTGTTTACGGTAAAAGTTGGTGTAGACGGCACGGTTGATCGGCTTAAGACTCGTCTTGTCGCTAAAGGCTATACTCAGGTATTTGGATTGGATTATGGAGACACCTTTTCTCCTGTTGCAAAGATGTCTTTTGTCCGTCTTTTCCTATCCATTGCTGCAATTCGTCATTGGCCCCTTCATCAATTGGACATCAAAAATGCATTCTTACATGGTGACCTGCTCGAGGAAGTCTACATGGAGCAACCTCCGTGTTTTGTTGCTCAGGGGGAGTCTTCTGGTCTTGTATGTTGCTTGCGGAAATCTTTATATGGTCTCAAGCAGTCACCCAGAGCATGGTCCAGTAGATTTAGTACCATAATTCAACAGTTTGGCATGACTCGAAGCAAGGCTGATCATTCTGTCTTTTATCGTCACTCAACTACTGGTTGCATCTATGTAGTGGTTTATGTTGATGATATTGTCATCACAGGTAATGATCATCTTGGGATTTCACAAGTAAAACAACATCTTTTCAAACATTTCCAAACAAAGGATCTCGGCAAACTCAAATATTTTCTAGGGATAGAAGTGGCACAGTCTAAAGATGGGATCATTATATCCCAAAGGAAGTATGCAATGGATATTCTGGAAGAAACAGGAATGTTAAACTCAAAGACAGTCGATAATCCCATGGATCCTAATGTCAAGCTCCTAACAAATCAGGGGGAGCCTCTTTCAGATCCTGAACGGTACAGGCAATTGGTAGGGAAACTAAGCTATCTTACTATCACTCGTCCGGATATCTCATTTGCAGTAAGTGTAGTAAGTCAGTTTCTTAGCTCTCCGTGCAAAGAACATTGGGATGTCATGACTCCCATTATTCGATATATCAAGGGTGCACCAGGAAAGGGTCTTCTATATGAAGGCAAAGGACATACTCAAGTCATGGGGTATTCTGATGCAGATTGAGCAGGATCTCCCTCTGATAGAAGATCTACTTCTGGATTTTGTATATTTGTTGGAGGGAACCTTGTTTCTTGGAAAAGCAAAAAGCAGAATGTTGTGGCAAGATCCAGTGCAGAGGCAGAATATCGAGCTATGGCTATTGCTAGTCAAGAACTTATATGGTTAAAACAGTTACTTCAGGAACTTAGGTTTGGAGAGGTTACACAAATGTCACTCATATGTGACAACCAGGCCACTATGCATATTGCTTCAAATCCAGTCTTCCATGAGAGGACAAAGCATATTGAAGTTGACTGTCACTTTGTCAGAGAGAAAGTCATATCTGGAGAAATATCTACTAGTTTTGTCAACTCAAATGATCAGCTAGCAGATATATTCACTAAGTCACTTAGAGGCCCTCGAATTGACTACATATGTAACAAGCTTGGTGTATATGATCTATATTCTCAAGCTTAAGGGGGAGTGTTAGAATAATTATAAGGGTATTTTTGTCTTTTGGTGTATATCTTCCTTCCTATATAAAGGCCTAACTCATGGTTCCCAAGACATGAGATTTAGGGTTTTGCTTTTGTTCAAAGACAATGAGCATAAATCATCATGTTCTTTTTGAACCAAAAAAGATTGGAGTCACTCAAGAAAGTTGAGAAGGTGAACATCCTTTCCGCCGTCCAATTTGGTGGACTTGTAAGTTCTATAAGCACATAGTTATTATATTGAGAAGATGCCCAAAAAAGAAGTTGCAACTATTTGAGATGCAAAACTTCATAGTGTTGATATGAACAACTTGAAGACAATAATGGTCAAGAATCTGGTTTGCAAGCTTCCCAATCTTTCTCTTTTTAGTTATGACGTTATGTAAAAGTTGTTAATATGGAAAAGCACATTGGAAATTTTTTGGACATTCTCTTTTAAGATGTAAGGTCTTGTTGAACCTTAATCACAAAGATTTAGTGGGTCCAAGACAAACTCCTTCACATTTTGGTTCTTGATATATGCTTTTATTTCTAAATGTTTCACAAGATACACTTGAACATATTCTGTTAAGGAAAAAAATATCTGAATTTCAAGAGTTCAGGATGACCATTAAAATTGTAACATAAAATAAGAAAAGAAAATTGTGAAGTGATAACAATGTTGAATTGACCTTGAACAGGTTCTTATCATTTGACAAGGAACAAGGCCTTAGAAGAGATTAGCATATGTGTATACACCACGATAAAATTGTGACAGAAAAAAATTAGACATTTTATGAAAACTTTCAGATGTTGAGAAAAATTTATGTATCCTTACTAATTTTAGCACATAAGCTTTCAGAAATAAGAAAAATTGAATTCTCTAGTTTAATAAAAATGAAGTCGCCTTACTATTGAGTTCTAAGTGTCAAACATTTGTAAGGTATTTGGTTCTCTATGCATTAATGTGTCTGACTTTTAAGCAAAGAAAGCTAGAAGTGAAGGCTATAAAAAAATGTATTTTCATCAGTTATTATGCATGAAGCAAAGGAAAAAAGTGTATGGATTCAAAAGCACATTAATCTTTGTTTTTAGATGTGTTGCCTTTCATAAAGCTACTTCTTATTTCCCTCGCCCAAGTGTTATTTAAAGGATATTGGCTTAAATCATGAAGGTGAGAAGATGATAAATCAATTTGGTGGTCAAATTGCCTATGTCATGTTGTATTCCTATGGTTCTAAAATCATCCTCTACTCTGAACTGCTCCTCAGCTAGATAGCGCAAAGTAGACCAGCCCACAGGCCAGGTCCAAACCTTAACTAGGCCAACAGGCCGACTACCCCTTGACCCAGTTTGATGGGGACCGAAACCATAATAAATATGACCTTATTAGTTATTTTTAATAAATTATAATAATAACAGAACATTATTGACCTGATAATCATAATATGACATCATGATAATATATTTTGTGTTACTACTATAATTTTATTAATTTTGTTAACATAATTTTATCACAATGATATATTTTTTGTTACTATTCAAATTTTATATAAAATGCTGGTGTTAGTTTGATTTTTAATGAAACAATATATATTTAAAATTGATTTAATTTTCTCTTCTTTGATTTTTTTGCCCATAATTACTCTGATTTCAATAATCCCAGAGATATGATACAATAAATACATAGATATTATGACCGTCCTATGGCTATATCAATTTCGACAACCATCATTACTCCCATTTAGAAAGAGATACTTGGTAGTGCAACATGGACCAAAAAGTTTAGTTCTGAGGTGATCCAAAATTTCAATTTCAATAAATTAAATAAGAATGCATACGTACCTGTAACATGGTTAACTGAGCTGATAAAGTTGTAGCTTCTGTCTGTAGGGTCATTATTTTCCGCTCCAGTTCTGAAATGTACCGCATCTTCCTTTCTTTTGACCTAGCAGCTGACTGTCTATTGGCCCAGACTCTATCAAATATTTTAACAAATTTCTTAGATAAGAGGTTTTACCAGAGCGTAATAGGAAATTAGAAAAATATAGAACCACCTTTGGAGATGATCTACATAAGATGTTCGTGCAGAATTAGTACTGTCTTTAAAAGCTTTATGGACTTAACAGAATATTGAAGCAGAGTTAAGTAATCATCCCGATGTATAAAACTGTCATGCTACATCTAGTAATTCGCTAACAGAAAACCAAGTAAATTTGCTAAAACACTCTAAATAAAATTTCCCAATTAATTCCTTACCCATAAGGACGCAATGAGAGTAGTGTTTCAGTTGTAATTAGAAAATCCCAACAAATACAACTTTAAAACCAAAAGCTTGCAAAGATATCAGAGTTGTAGAAAAAATGGATAAAGATAAACAAGAAAACACATTTCTAAATCAAACAAGACCCTTCTCCATTTGTATACTTTTGTCCAGAGGCAACTCCTCAGATAACAGATGAGTAAGAATTACACCTACCAAAACAACCAAGAACCCGTAATCTGATTTTCATCAGTTTACTACTTGTTCTTCGTTTACATGTCTACTACTCAGACCAAATTAACCAGACTAAAAAAACATTAATTCACTAGGATAATTTTTCTGGAACTGAAAAAACCTAAACCACACAGTTATAGAAACCATGAGCATACCTACAGAAGGAATACAAAACAAACGTTCCACAAAGAAACATAGCAAACAACTCTTGGCCGGAATTTTAATGAACTAGTCCCAAAGTAAACCTCAACAAGTGCGTCCAAATGAATCTTTCCAACATCAACCCATCGCATAGAATTCGATGGCCTGCCTAATTTTCCGTCAACTAAAGCAACAAATAGAATCCTTCTTGAGATGAAATTTGGAAGTAAAATGATAAATGTAGTGAAACAAGGATGCAAGAGAATTTCAAGATATCTTGAGCATGACTAAAAATCTGAACTAGAAGGAGAGTAGGAATTCTTTTTCTCATTTATCTCAGGTTTTCTATTTTAAATTACAAAATCATTGCAAAGTAACATTGAGATCTTTTTGTAAATGTTACAAACAGCAAGTTTGTGAGTCCACTATGATGAAGTAATGTTCCACCTCATTTAGTTCACCTGTAGACAAAATTTTCATTTTTGAATAGATAGATTAGAAAATATGTCCTTGTCTTTGATTCCTTGCTATTTAACACAAGTGTTAACTTCATTTCAGGACAACAATCAGCATTAGTCTGCCTACATTGACATTCATCAGAAAACATTAATGTACTTTGTTTTTTTCTTAAAGCCTTGTCCATTTGACACGTTGGAGGAAACATTAGGTAATGTGCAAAAACACTTGAGTAAATTTTGGCTTTCAAATAGAATTTAGAAAAGTGGCATGCTACATATCAAACCTCTTTGCTCGCTTTGGATCCACAAGAGCAAGTTCAGCAAGTTTGGCAGCTGAAATGGCCTTCTTTTCCTCAACCAACGACATTCCACCCGCACCTGATGCCAATATCTCTCGCTTGATAGTGGTAGATCCATCAAATGATTGGCTATGTTGATGCCTAATCCTTGGCCTCTCGCTAGAAGTTTCAGCCACATTCTCAGCATTAGCACCCACAGATCCAGTGGCCAAAGTTTCGCTCTCTAGCAGATCCAATACTGAGGACGCAGATGATGAAGCTATCTTGTCCATATCAAGATACATAGAGATCAAATCTTCGTCAATCTCTTCTGACAACGATGGGCCCTCTCCGGCCCCTACAATGCCTAGGTCACTGTCAAAGCTAATGTCATCTGGGAGGCTCAATATCTCTGAGTGAGCTCGCCGGTGGCCGTTGCTTCTCCGAGGAAAATCAGGCATTCGCTTGATGTCATGACTGAACTGCCTATCATCACGATCGTCACTGGGATTAGAAGACGAAGAAGGCGCACCAGCCTTGGCAGGAAAGCTGCTCGAAGTCAAAGCAGTTGCGAATGCGCCGTACCGAGATGGCGAAGGCGGCGGCAAACCGCCAAAACCACTGCTCTCATCGCCGGCTGATTTATCTTTCTCCATGACTACGAACAGTAAATACAATTAAAAACATAAATCGAATCGAAGTTCCCACAAACCCTAACATCAACAACGATTAAAAATTTCCATGGAAAAGTGATATCCAACTTCAACAACCTGATCCGATGAGTTAGCAAGTTACCGATCTGTTGAAAGGGCGGATGAACGAGAAAGGAATGGATTCGAGAAACCTCTTACCCGATCCTAACCTCCAAGAACCCTCTTGATCAAGGAACAATCGGTAAGCAACTCGGCGGCTCCGACTGAAGACGAAGCGAGGAATCGACGACGAAGAAAGGGCAGCTTCTAGAGGATTCCGCTCACCAGCGAAGGAAACCTTCGCAGTGCTCTTGCAGAATCATGTCGAGCCAAATAAGTTCAGCTAACTCGAGTTGAGTTAAACGGAGCTGGATGATGCTTATTGAGTTTGATCGTGAGATTCGAATAATAAATAGAAATACTAGTATAAACGTATGCCTATCATAATAAATTTATTTTTAAATATATTTCTAAATAACTTTATTTTTTGAACACTTTGATTCATAAATATCAAGGCGTTGAAATTTATTTGAAAATAAAGATTGATAAGTTTTTATTAAATTAAATTAATTTAATTTCAAAAATAATAAAATTTATTTTTTTAATTCTAATTATATGGATGATTATATTTTATCTTCTATTATATAATTATTTATATTTAAATAAATTTTATTTTATTTTATTTTATTTTATTACTAACCAGACTAGTTTGTTTTCTTCTTTTATATCACTTTTAACATGCCTAATTTCTCCTCTAATATTTTTATTTTTTATTATATTCAACTTTTTATTTTTTATTATATTCATCTTTATATGTCTGTGCATTTACTTGAAATCCTACGATAATATTATCCTATGCCTAATGGTTAGAGTTTGAATCGCAAGATAACTTATAATGCAATATAAAATTACATACAACAGGCTGCATTGAGGGAAGTTTCGTGTACCCGTATTCTATGGTGGCAAAAGACGAATACGCTCACCCCCAACGCCCCCGCTAACCCGTCTCAAGGCCAACACGGAGGAGATAAATCACGAGCGACTACTAATCTTTGAAATAATGACTAACACATAAGAGAAATATTTACCTCGACTTTACCGAGATTCCAACCCCAGTGTACCCTTATTCTATGGACTTAGACCTGTAAGGATCCCAGGTGAAAATAAACATGGAGAAATCAAGAGACTGAAAGCAAGCATTAAGTTGGAGAGACTTGCTGTGAAAGAAGATGCTGCAACTGAACTGACGCAAATTATAGCTAAAAACTTAATTGGAAGGGAGTTAAGGGTGAAAGTATCTTACAAAAGACTTGAGCATGTAATTAATGGAAAAGAAAGATCCAAAATAAGAAAATGCGATTGTTCTAAAACATCTGAATTAACAAACCAAACAAGACCTACTGAAATGAAAACAGACAACGATGGCTTGTACCACAAGAACATGAAAGTTTCACGAGAATCAACCCTGTTCGTCTCAAGGGATAAAGCTTGAAATGCTAGGGAAGAAATCAACATGCTTGACAATTTACATCAGAGGTTTGGGGTGGTAAGAAGTTTCTATTCACACATGGAGATCTACAAATAATAATGTTGTCATTACAAGGCATCGAATCACAGTCAATGAGATACATCATTGAGGTGCCTAATTCGAAAAATAACACTTATATAACTGCAAAGATAGGCCACTTGAGTACTCGTTACCGTGGATAAACAAAGAACTCTACAGAGATTTGCATGGAAAATGTTGAAATGCTTAATCCTTCACAAAAGCAACTACAAAGGAGCATCATAGAGGGAATGGTATTGCAGATTGTAGAGTGGCAAATGCTCAGTTGTGCCTTCAAGCTGGAATGAATTGTTCTCTACAGCAAGCTCAACCAATATCTTTGGGTGCTCTGATTTGATCTGCTTCGCCACCATCCTACAGTACACAATAAAAACTATTCAAACTGTTATAATGTCACTACAAGGCGAGTGTATGTGATGTCTGACAGAATATCACAAGACGACCAGAGAATATTGTGATGTGTACTCGACATTCTTCATAAAGGACAGACAATTCTGAATCCTATCGATGAGACAATGATATAGAACTTACATGACATGTTTCTCATTTTAAAAATATTTCAGTTTGCATCCCAGGAATTGGTTTTGCAGAGGGCAACCTAGTGTTATATCAAATAATCTATTTTTTTTCAGAAATTTTGACTAATCTTGCAATGTTAAACGTCCTCACATTTTTGAGCCTTGACATGGAACGAGATGGCATGACTGATGAATTGCCAGCCCTGATTAAAGTGATATGGATAAACAACTTCAGGATTAAGTGATCACAAATTAAGATGCAAATAATTAGCTACAACGTGAAGCCGATGAGCCATCTCTATGCAGGATTTGTTTGCATACCTTGGGTTAAAGCTGCAGCTTGGTGCTGTACCCATTAACTAGTTGTTGCAACAGGTGCTTCTTTTGGATCTTGAGTTGATTCGACAGGTTTTTGATCACGGAATATTTTCCGTCTCCTTTTAGGAGGACCTGGTGCCAGAGGATCCTTTGGGTTCTGAGTAGCCTATATTTTTTCAGATTATCAGGAGAAATGCAATGTGAGTTACACTCATGCAAGTAACAGTAAAGTAGCTAACTATACTTGGAGCACCGGCTGATAGATCCATGGCATCAAAGGTCCATTTCCAAATGTCTGTGGGTCAAATCCACCCTGTAACACAATAAATTATTTAAAGCTCGATAAGAAGTCATACTGAGTATTTGAAAATTTAACATAAACAAAACATAGTAATCACTTATTTTAGGATACCAAAAACAGATTGAGATATTTGTTTCTATAATAGATATGATGTAGTGACCTAGAACTGATGAGCATACTTTTGCACAAAAGTTATATATAGAAAAATTCACTTAGCATGAGATAGCTTTTAACAAGGGATAGGATAGTAGCATGGAAGAAATGAATATTTTAAGACATACCGGGAACATATACACAATGCCTGGTCGAACTGTTGCTTGATTTCCATTCATCGACAAACCAAATTGACTACGAGGCAAGACAGTTGGATTTCCTCCTTCCTGTTGCAAACATAATTTCCAAAAAGGGGTAAGTGATGCCATGTAAATCTGCCAGAGTATTAATGTAGAGCACAAAGACAACATAATGAGAACCATGGGTTTTGTATTTTGTTGTGGCCTGATTTGGGTGGCAAGATATGGAGTTGGAAGAACTTGAAAATCAGTAGCCTTTGTGATTCCTAGAGAAGGCTGCTCATGATGGGTTCAAAAGAGGTTAGCACTAGACGAATCGACAGAAGAATTTATAAATGCTACTAACAGGCAATTCGTGCATCAAATTTGGAGTAAATCCTTACATGTCCCTCATTCAACTGCATAAGACCACCAAGCTGCTGCACTGCATTTCCATTTTCAGATATCACACTAGTTCCAACATTTTGCTTGCGATTCTGGATCAATCGATTTGCTTTAGGAATACGAGGCTTAATCTTGGGCTGTGTATCATCATATGTGTTATCACTTAGAAGAAACTTCTCCATCTCTTTTATTAATCTCAGAGCTAATTGATATTTATCTGACAAGACTCCTACTTCAACAAGTTGAAGACATCGCATTGATAAGTAATCATATCGATCAATTCTATTATTAGCAATGACATCATCTGAAGATTGAGCTAGAACATGCAATCGCTTGAAATCCTTTTTCCACCGGTTGATAACATACTGGGATGGAATTTCATGCACTTGCTGCAACTTGAGCACGGACAAGGCATGCCTGCATAAGATCCCTCTAAACTGAAACGAACCGCATATGCACTGAATCTCCTTCTCTTCTGTGTTGAATAAAACTCCATGGTTCTTGTTCATTGTCCTCTTGCCATCATCAAGAAAAATACATTCCCTGACATCAAAAGTAGATATAGGTCCATCTACCTTGAGCAGTGATGCATGACAGTACATTATGGCCTCAATCTCATCTTGAAACTTCTTAAACATATTAAGTGTGAATACTCTGGAAAGTTGTTCTTCCATGTAAAATTTAGACACAGAAGGTCGTCGCTTGTGAAATGTCTCAAAATCTGCTTGAGCTTCCTTTTCATATTTATCCAGTAATGCCATCTCGTATTTACTAAGAAATTGCTTCAAAGAAGTCTTTGCTTCAATATGGCCATCAAAAAATGCAACTATAGTCTCATTACGCTGGGTGGTAGACATGCCAGCCCAAAATGTTTCTTTTAGATATACAGGGACCCAAGAATGCCGGAATTCATACAATGATCTGATCCATTCATTACCTTGAAGTCCATATATGTCAACCATCCTTGCCCAATCTTCTTCAAACTCATCAGCTGTTAAGGAATCATAGATAGCCTTTTGCATTGCCTTGTTAATGGCTCTATAATCTGCTGACCCACCTAATTTTTCAGGTACTCTTTTCATTATCTGTGACAGGCACATGCGATGGCGAACATTGGGGAGAACTTGAGCAACAGCATTCTGAATGCCCTTGGATTGATCAGTAACAAGGGCCTTGGGGAACTCTCCATACATACATGCTATCCATGCCTTAAACAACCATACATATGTCTCCATGGTGTCATCTGATAGCAAGCAGCAACCCAATAGAACCAACTGGCCATGATGGTTCACCCCAACAAATGTAGCAAGAGGCAAATCATATTTATTTGTCACATATGTTGTATCTAGCATGACGACATCATTGTAATATTGATGTGCAGCCCTTGACCGTGCATCTGCCCAGAAGACATTTCTCACACTCCCTTCCTCATCCAAATCCATGACATTGAAGAAATTTGTATTCTTTGCCTGCATTCGGGTGAAAAAAAGACGAAGGGCTTCAGCATCCCCTTCCCCAAGCTTTAATCTACCTCTTTCCACAAAACTCTTATGCTCACTCTCGCTAAAGAGTAGTTCTTCAAGCGCACTTAATCTATCAAGTGGCATTGTTGGCGGCAATCTTGGCTCATCAGTCTCTCCATTGTTTCGATCAGCACGCTTCTTGGCAGCGCCTGATAACTGCTTATAACAAGTCAAGAACCTTGCCATGGAGGGGCTAACTGGGTGGTTGTGGTCAATGTTCGCCACAACCAAGTGAAGCATCCCATCACCCCATAGCTTAACTTTAATCCTAGCTGGACAATTTGTTTTTGCTGAGTTGCGCTTCCGATACTTGGGCTCTGGTCGCTTCCGGCCCCCTTTGCAGCACATCAATTCTAAGTACAAGCAATGGCCATCTTCCGTGAAGGCAGATCTTCTTATGGCGATGCCAAACCCCACCCGGCGAGCATATCGCTTGTAGAATCTAGACACCTCTTGATGATTTTTGAACACCATGCCCACCTCAGGAACTCTGTCGTCAATTTCATCCCCAACATTATCATCAATCAATTCATCAGCGTCCATTCCTTCAATTCCGTCCATGGCACTATCTCCCGTCACATCCTAAATAGAAATTGAAAATAATAATTCAACAAACAGAATAAATTACATAACTTTCCCATGACAAAACTCCAAAATAAAAAAATCTACCCTGACAGCTTAAAGGAGAGAAAAAGAAGGAAATAAGAAGTAAAACCCTAAATCTGATGCACGAAGTCGTGAGGCTAAGAAGAGCACAAACGGATCACACGGAAAGAAATATGCAAAAGGATGCAGTAGGCAAAAGATTGAAAATTGGCCTGAGGAGGTGAACCGACCTGAGAGTTGAGAGAGAGGGCGGGCCTTCTGGGTTTTCTCTGTCGGGCGCTGGGCCCTTCTATGCCCTGCATCGCCTGCTCAGGAAAAGAGAAATGGATCCTTGTATTGATCGCCGGCGATGTTCTCCGACGAAGCCGAAAAGAATTCGCCGAGGGTTTCCTGGCGGTGAGAGAGAAGAGGGGAGGGAGGGTGGCGGTCGGATCGAGCGTGCCTCTTCTGCGTTCGTAGGAAAGAAGGGTCCCACCTAAACACGTGAGTTGCAAGTGGCGAGGGTAAAAGATTGGGTACAACCGCTTTGTTTAATGAGAAATTAAAAAAGGAACATTCTTATGACTATTTTCGTTAAAAGGGTCTCGTTTTAAAAAGTATTAAAATATTGTATTCTAATTTTTTTAAAAAAAAAAATTATTATACTAACTTTTATCAAAATTATTATAATATATATATTAAATTTATTTAAAATCATTATAATATATATTAAATTTATACAATAAAGGAATTTAACTCAAATCATTTTTAATAATTTTCACTAAACTATATATATCATTATCCAACAGAATGCAGGCTCCGGGAGCTTCGACAGTGAAATATTTAGTATTATAAAGTAACATCGATGGAGATGATGAAGAATATCGTTCCTTTTTTAACATATTATTTCTTTATATTTAAATTTCTAGAGTCACAGAATATACTCCGGACAATAACGTAGTGATGGTTTTTTTTCAATTTTTCAGTAAGAATTGAGTTTCAATATTAATGAATTGATGAATAATTTTTTTTGGTATAATACCTGTGTGACTCATTCCTATGTATTTGTACGCAATGGGATGATCGAGGCCTCGAGTATGTACGTGTAAAATATTATTGGCTTAATCCTAAGTTAAAAAAAACTAAAAATTATTATTACCCCATCCTAAATATATACCCCATAAGTCCATCAATTCCGAAGTTGAAGTACTTAAAATATTATTGACTTAATCCTAAATATATACCCCTGAATGGTAAAATCCAATTAACTTAACCCAAAGTTTAAAAAAATAACAAAAAAAATATAAATTCACCTTTCAGACACTTGGATTTAATCCAAATGACTAGACCTTTGTTGCGCACAAGTCGCACAGCACATGTCGTGTGGTATATCAATTTCTATAATATATATATATATATAATTTTGTTATATTACGGACTCTATCCTGTGAATTGTTACGGACCAACTGCCATGTCATATTATTTTATTTTATTTTATTAAATATTTTCTCTTTCTTAATTTTTTTCTTCTTCTCGCTGTAACGAAGCCCGCGCCTCGTCACCGCTAGGCACCCGCCGCTTGACCACTGCCTCCTGACATGCCGGAATATGGCCGCGATCCCTTTGGATTCCGATCGCGATCGCGTCTGGAATCCGGCGCGATCGCGGCCGGACTCTGGACGCTATCGCGACTGGACGCGATCGTGACAAATTCCGGCGAGATTGCGGCCGGATTCCGGCGCAATCGTGGCCGGAATCTGGCGCGATCGCGTCCAGTCGCGATAGCGCTCGGAATCCGGCCGCGATCGCGCCAGATTCCGGACGCGATCGCGGCTGGATTCTGGACGTGATCGCGACTGGACGCGATCGCGCCAGATTCCGGCCACGATCGCGCCGGAATCCAGCCGCGATCTCGCCGGAATCTGGCACGATCGTGTCCAATCGCGAGCGTATATATATATATACATCTTTATGTGATCACCTATGGGCAACATCCGATGTGTACGATCTGATGTGACAAAAATTAATTTTTTTTAATCTCTCTCTCATTTGTATACAACTCTCTTCTCTCTTCTACATACAAGGTGATGCTGATTTTTACAAACCAACATCAAGATGGAGTCAGTCTTTAAAGACAAGCACCAACGTGTTGATCTTTGAAGACAAGCACTAGCATGTCGGAGCTGGTTTCTACAAACCAACTCTAACTGTGATGCTAGTTTATACAAACCAGTTCTTTAAAGACCGACACTAGCACGTTGGAGCTAGTTTATACAAACTAACTCCAACTGTGGTGCTAGTTTATACAAACCAGCATTAACGGTAAAAGCTAGTCTTTAAAAATCAGCTCCAACGTGCTAGTCTTTAAAAACCAGCACCAACGTATTCTCTTTAAAGACTTGCACAACACATTGGAGTTGGTTTCAGTACCATATATAAAAAAATGATGTATATACCCTTTTTAACTCATAAAATTATACTATATATATAAAATGATGTATATATCATTTTTAATTAAAAAATTATACTACATATATCCACTTTTTTCAATTAAGGTAAATAAATAAAGTAGAGGAAGATATTTCTTTTCTTCTTCATTTTCTTCCCCATGCCACTAGGGTTTTTTAAAAATTTGTGATTTATCGTTTAAGGTTTAATATTTATTCTAATTTAAAAAGTAAAAATAAAATGTGCCTTTTGATTTTTTTTATTTACTTCTAAATTTATATTAGGAAATTTCCTTATAACAATTTTAGTTCAAAAACTTATTATATCTAATCTTGCCCGAAAATTATGGAGATGGCAAGCTGGAGATGTAGTTATTGCATTGACTAGATGTAGACTCCGTTCTACTCTGTAGCACAAGAAACATCAGTGCCGAGTCAAGGAAGAGGTTGTTAGAGTGTATACTAAAAGCCTAGCTTTTTGTATAAATATTTATTTAGAAATAAAAAATCACAGTGGTCAATATCTACATTTATTTGTTAAATGTAATTTGTTCAATTAATTTATATAGTAGACAACATGGTGTGTGGTGTCACACACAGAAGATCATGTTGTCGGTTCTTTATAAATTATAAACAGTTGCTCGCGACTAAGATGGAAAGGAACAAACCGTTGAAGTAGTGGTAGTGTAATTAAGTATTAATTTATCTTAACTAATAAATTACACTGATACACTCCAAGTGTATTGAGTAGGACGATTTTAGGTAAGTTCTTTTTGTACTGACTTTATAAAAGAATTAGACCTTAGTTATTATGGAAGTGTGTGCTCTTAATCCTAAAATAATAACAAGCACATATATTTAATATTTATTTCTTTGCCTTATCAAAGGGTGAGGTTTAGCTCGATAAATCAATATGTCCGATAAGTTGGGAAATGATATTACTTATAGTGTGTGTTATTGATTATAAAAGAAATCTATGTCCTAGTTATCTAGGTTGAGAATGTCCCCAAGAGGAGCTCATAAGGTTTGTCATGTTAAACTCTGCAGGTGGATTTAGTCTTACATGACAATGAAGTTGAGTGGTACTACTCTTGGAGCTAGATATTAATTAAGTGAGTTGTCAGTAACTCATTTAATTAGTAGACATCCATTATCTTAAACACAGGGAGACTAACACACTCATGATAAGAAGGAACCCATAATGTAATTTGGGATTGGTGCGGTAGTACGATAATAACTCTCTAATGGAATGAGTTATTATCGATGAACTTGAGTTGTGTGTTCGAGGCGAACACGGGATACTCAAGCTCATCGGAAGGCCAAAACCAATTTCTCCTCTAGGTCCCTGTCGTAGCCTCATTAGAGCCTCAAGTCCATCCAAAAAAAGGTCCATCTTGGTGTCCAAGAAGGGGGCCGGTCCATTGCTTGGTGACCAAGCAATGGCCGGCCACATCTCCTCTTAAAGGGCCGACCCTATTGCTTGGTGACCAAGCTAGTAGGGGCCGGCCACAATAATTCAAAAAGGGAGGGTTGTTTTGAATTTTTTAAATCTTCTTTTTGTAGAAAACTATAAGTTTTAAAAGAGATATTTTAATATTTTTTTTAAAAAAAAACTTTCCTTATTTGAATTAGGCCACATGTTTTAAGAGTTTTAAAAGTTTTAAAACTTTCCTTTTTAACCATCCTCATGGTTTTAGAAAAAGGAAGAGAAGTTTTAAAAATTAAAATGTTCTATTCATGATAAAAAAAGAAAATTTTTTAAGAGAAGTTTTAAATTTTAAAACATGGTTTTAATTTTTTAAAACTTTCCTTTTTAACATCCACTTTAGGAAAGAGAGTTTGTAAATTTTATAAAAGGATTTCTCTTGTAAAATTTTAAAAAATATATTTCCTTTTTCTTGATGGGGTGGCCGGCCACCTTGCTTGGTGCCCAAGCAAGGGGCCGACCAATAGGATTAAACCAAATCAATAATTTGGTGATTGATTCAATCAAGAGGAAAGAAAAGGAAAAATAAAAATGAAAAAGGAAAAATTAGAGGAAGATTTTAATTTTTGTAAAAATTCTTCCCTTATTTGTCTTGGGCGACTAATATAAAAGAAGGGGTGAGGAGGCTTCATGAGACACAATTCTTATTCTTTGGTTCGGTGTTCCTCAAGTGGCCGACCCTCCCTCTCCTCTCTCTTTTCCCTTTTGCTCTCTTCTCCTTGGTGGTGGTGGTGGTCGATTTTTATAGGAAGAGGAAGAAAGGTTTTGGGTGTTCATCTTGGAGGATCGTCGCCCACACGACGTCCAAGGCGAGGCGAGGAATACGGCAGAAGATCTCGAGGTCATTAGCATACAAAGAGAAGATATAATTAGCAATTGTTTTTCGCATCATGCTAGTTATTTCTTTTTGTAAGAATTCCAAACACAAGAGGCATTAGATCTAGTTTTTTGAATAAGTTTTTCGAGTTTGTGTTTTCTTCTTTTTTGAATTTGTGATTCGATTGTTTCTTTTGGTTAACCTAGAGTTATTTAAGGAAATTAAATATTAGCTTTCCTTAAAAGGCTTTGTCTAGGTGGTGGTGGTTGCTCCCATATCCAAGAAGGTCATGTGGCTCGCTATGCAGTCCTGGAAGCCAATTTTAGAAATTAATATTTAATTAAATTAATAACATAGGTGGATTTGAATCAATAGTGTTAAGTTCCGCTTGCGATTCAAATCTAAACCATTAAGAACAAATAAGTTAAATTTGGAATCAATGATGTTAAGTTCCGTCTGCGATTCCTAATTTAACTTCTAAAGAACACAATAGGTTATTTAAGGAAAGGTTCGACACTTGTACAAAAAAATTTTGTACAATGGAATCGGTACGTTTTCCTAGGACTAACCAACAGAGGTCCCCGACGTTAGCCCTCTGACATTCAAGTCAGTCACCGGAAAGAGAAAAAAATGGAGCAACAGTAGACACAAGCATGAATAATGAATAATGCATACCTCCACCGGTGTATGGACCCCCTTTATATAGTGTCATGGTGGGCAACGTGCGCGTTTCTCGAGTTATGGGCATGTTCTCCTATTGGTCATCGGCACGTTCTCTAATTGTTCGTAGGTGCATTCTCTAATTTGTCCTATGAAATGACCTGTCAGGAAAGTGCCTCTGACACTATATCCTAACAGGGCATGCATATCTCTGTTAAAATAGTAGAAGCTTCCATCGTATGATCCGTTTATTGATCATGTCTCGTGTCAGAAGTATTATCTCCCAAAATGATATCCCGAGACATGTCAGTGATCCCGCTAATCGGCCGAGCAGGGAAGCCGCTCGGCTAGGGACACCTCCGCTCGATCAAACCTCCACCGGACTAATGCTCCGGTTGTCCCACCGCTCCTTTGCTCCGTGATGAGCGTCTGATGATCTTAGTTGCATGGGTGTTCTGCTTGGACCACCCCTTTGTCGATCAGGCGGTTCATGCACGATCGACCACTGTAGGAGAGCTCTGCTCGGCCCTCGCCGGTGAGCCCGTTGGTTCTTTATCGTTGACCTTCCTGATTTTGACATCCACGTCGACTGCTCTCTCCCCCCTTTGACTGACACTTAGTGGGTTCCCTTTATAACTGCATCAAAAGTTTTTCTCTCAAGTCTAGTCAAAGGAAGCTGCAAGTCCAACTGACTGGACGAGTAGTGCCTTGGGTGACCTTCGTCGATCGAACACTCTCTGTGCTCTGGATGATGGTCGGCTCATATATCCTAATGGTTGTTCAGGCGTAATAAACATCGAAGTTTATCGTTGACTCGACGGTTTAATCTTCAACCGACCATTCCTTTCATTATTCTCCAATTCCTGATTCGATCACCTAATCTTCACCGCTCTGCTTGACCTGGATGGGTAATTGCTACTTCGATTATCCCTCATAAGCCTGATGGTGGATCGGTCGTTCACCTGTATGATAAAGACATGTGGATCGGTCGCTTGGATGTACAACTGTGTCGATTGGGATGATTGACAACAACACTTAGCGAATTTTTTCATTTCTCTACACTTTCCTAAATGAGTGTCCTTTCATAGCGACTGATGTCATCTAAATTCTTGAAAAACTATGTAAATCTTTGAGCATTGTGGTCGAGCACGCCGCCATGCTTTTTAATTAAGTCTCATTAATGCTCTCCTGTAGCCGATTGCCACGTGTCATATCTTCTGTCACCGCACGTTTGATGTGATCGATGGATATCCGTTAGTGATGTGACAGACACATTTTCAAATTCCACAGCCAGATTTCATCCTAGTTTTGTGCAACCCTTGATCGGACAACTTTGGGTGATCGGCCGTGAGGTTTATAAACCTTCATTTGCTTGTCATCGTCTTCGCCTTGCACTTTCTTCTTCGAGCACCCTCTGCTACGCTTTCTCCTCCACATCTTCACCGGCGATCTTTCTCAATAAGGTCCTCTTTCTTTTCTTCATTGAATCCGTGCTTTGCTCCTTCTCAATTTCTTTGTTTTCGATGGCTAGTTATTCACAACCTCCTGTGCCCATCCCCGGGCTCTGGTATACTTCCACGTGTTGGTGCAATCATGCCCTGGAAGTTTCAATGTGTTGACAATTATTTAAGTTTAGGTTAATACGGTGGAACTAACATGCATTGTGAGTTTGCAGGAGGAGTTTCTTGCAGGTCAGAAGACCAGATGCAAGAGAAGTCCAAGAAGGTCGAGGATTGGATTTTTGGCAAAAAGAGTTCTTGCGGGTCAGAAGACCAGATGCAAGGCAAGGGAAGTCCAAGAATGTCGGGGACCGGATTCTTGGCAAGAGAAGCTCCTGCAAGTCACAAAATTATGTGTGTGTTAGGCTCACTGTCAGAGATCGACTGGTAAATCAATTCAGACATGGCTGTGCGGCAGATTGCCTCTGAATCAATCAGCCAATCGATTGAAGGTAAGTCAATCGATTGGCTGATCGATTGGTAAGGTTCTGCGTAGCACAGAATGCGTCTGGATCGATCAGCCTATCGATTCAAGGTACTGAATCGATCGGCCGATCGATCCATGAACATTCTGTGCGAAGCACAGAATTGTTCTGAATCGATCAGCCGATCGATTCAAGGTATTGAATCGATCGGTCGATCGATTCACAAAGCTGCGATTTCACGAGCAGGTGTCTGGATCGATTCAAAATCTGCTCCAATCGATCCAAGCTCAATGAAAGAATCTGCGCCGTTGATCTTGACGCGATAACTTCCAACGGATACTTGTCAATCTATTGGGATATAATCTCAATCGATCCACGGCGACGGCGGCGTGAGAAACGGCTAGTTTTTCTCAACGTTTAAAGCACGGGAAGAAACTGGAAAACAGATACAACCAAAAACACAATGTTCCATTGCTCTCCAAGTCTTTTGAAAGCTCTCAAGTGATCAAGATTCAAGAAAAGGGTTCAAGCTCCTCTCCACTACTTACTGAAATCTCACCTGCAAAGAAGAAGTCGGTTAAAGCTTGTAATCCTTCTCTTCTTCTTCTTTGTAGTGTCAGTGATATTTACTTTGGAGAGAAGGGAGAGTTGTATTTCTGTTAAGGTTTATCCACCTTCGGTGTGGTTCCGAGAATGAGGGTTTTGATAGTGAAAAAAGTGTGAGTGGTGTGGATCCTTGGACTAGTCACCTCCTTGAGGAGGTGGATACCAAGTAAATACCGGAGTTAGCATTGCCGTCAGATTTCCGCTATGCAAAACAAAGTTTGTCAAAAAAGAAGTGAGCCATTCACCCCCCCTCTAGCTCAACCGATCCTAACAAGTGGTATCAGAGCAAGGTTTGCTTTTGAGGATTCATCGTCAAGAAAGCACAAGTTAAAGAGCTACAAGATGTCATTGAAGGAGGGACTTAGCACTTCACGACCACCATTCTATGAAGGCAGCAATTTTGCTTATTGGAAGAGCCGCATGGAACACTATCTCATGACCGAAATTGATATGTGGTTCTCAATCACGGAGGGATTCATGGCGCCAACTGAAAATGGAAAAATGCTTGAGTCATCAAGGTGGACTGTTGAACAAAAAATGAAGGCTCAAGCAAATGCAAAGGCGATTGTGACTCTTCAATGTGGATTAAGCTCGGAACAACTCAACAAAGTTGGACCTTTTAAGAGTGCCAAGGATTTGTGGGATAAGCTTATTGAACTAAATGAAGGCACCAAGGATTCAAGAATTGCAAAGAGAGATTTGTTGATAAATCAACTTCAAAACTTCACCATGAAGGATGGAGAAACGGTAAGCTCACTACATGGGAGATTCAAGGAACTCCTAAATGGTCTTCATTCAGTTGGAGAGAGTGTGGAGAACCGAGATCTCATAAGGTATGCTTTGAAATCTTTCCCAAGAAACTCTTTATGGTCATCCATGGTGGATGCTTATAAGGTTTCAAGGGATTTGTCAATAGTGAAATTGGATGAATTATTTTGTGAACTTTAATTGCATGAGCAAGCTAACACAAGCCATAAGGAGAAAGGTATAGCCTTGATTATAGGTGAAAAGAGCAAAAAGAAGCACAAGGAAAAGAAAAAGGAGAAGAAGGAGTCATCTTCAGAATCCGAACAAGATAGTGATAGTGATAGTGATGAAGAGCTATCATCAAGTGAAATGGCAAACTTCGTTCGACGAATGATGAGACATTCAAGGAAGTTTGACAAGAAGGATGTTAAGAAAATCTTCAATAATGAGAAGAGAAAAGGTAAATCTCTTGTGGATTCTAAGAATAAGACTGATGTAATTTGCTATGAATGCAAGAAAAAGGGGCACTACAAAACGGAGTGTCCAAAGTTGAAGAAGCAAGAAGAAAAGATCAAGAAAAAGAAGAAGGCATTGAAAGCCACATGGGATGACTCATCATCAAGCTCATCGGAAGAAGATGAAAGGAAGAGCTCAAAGCACATGACTCTCATGGCCATAAGTCATGTAGAAGATAGTGAAGATGAAGATAGTCATGGAGAAGATGAGGAGTCTTCAAGTGAGTCATCATCTAGTGATAATGAGGTAATTTCTCCCAAGCTTGATAAGATGTATGCCACCATTGCATGCTTAACCAATGCACTAGCTAAATCAAAAGGGAAGGTTAAAAGATTGCAAAATGAATTGAAATCACTCAAAAATGAAATTGTGCCATGTGAAAGTTGCATGCTTCATGAAAATGACAAAAATGATGTTGATGATCTTGAAAAAGAAAATGCATCGTTGAAATTACAAGTAGATGATCTTAGAGGTGCCCTAGTAAAATTTACTTCAAGCTCAAAATACTTAGACATGATTCTAGGAGCTCAAAGAGGCGTGTACAACAAAGCGGGACTAGGTTTTAAATCACAAGATAAGGAAGTTAAATTCATGTCTCTAATTAGTAGAAACCATGCTTCAAGGGTTAAGGTTGTTCAAGCTTGGGTACCCAAGCAATTCGTTATTGATGCTACCGGACCCAAAGTGTGGGTACCAAAACATTTGGTTCATCGTGTTTAAACAGGCATGTGCAAAGGGGGAGCATCCAACAACATGGTTCGTAGATAGTGGATGCTCTAAGCATATGACGGGGGACTCATCAAAATTTTCATCATTTAGACACAAAAGTAAAGGTACCGTTTCTTTTGGTAATAGTGGTGAGTTAAAAGTTATAGGAATAGGAGATATTAGAATTTTTGAAAAATTTGTAATAAAAAATGTGTTACTAGTAAAAGGCATGGCTTTTAATCTTTTGAGTGTTAGTCAACTATGTGACTCGGGGTATAGAGTTGAGTTCAACTCATCTCAATGCCTAGTCAAGTATAGTGAACTAAACACCAATGTTCTCATAGGCCATAGAAAAGAAAATATTTATCAAGTTGAACTATTTGGCGCTACTAATGTGTTTGCTAAGTGTCTCATGTACAAAGAAGAGGAGACGTGGCTTTGGCACCGGAGACTCGCTCACACCAACATGAAGAATATCAAAAATCTTTCAAAGAAGGAGTTGGTGCACGGATTGCCAAAGTTGAAGTTTCAAAAAGACAAAAATATGTGATGCATGTCAAATGGGTAAGCAAACCAAAGCTACTCATAAAGGTAAAAATGTTGTAAGTACCTCAAATGCTTTAGAGCTCATTCACATGGACTTATTTGATAGTAGTAAATATATTTCTTTAAATGGTAGTAGATATTGCTTTGTGATTGTGGATGATTACACTATATATACATGAGTGTTTTTCTTGAAACATAAGGATCAAACTCTAGATACCTTGATTGCTTTTTGTAATAGAGTAGAAAATGAAAAGGCTCATAAGATAAACAAAATAAGAAGTGATCATGGAGGTGAGTTTGAAAATGATAGACTCACAAGTTTTTGTATGGAAAAAGGCTACAAACATGAGTTTTCAACCCTTAGAACACCTCAACAAAATGGAGTTGTTGAGAGGAAAAATAGGGTGTTGCAAGAGGCCGCTAGGAGCATGTTAAATGAATATTCACTACATAGTTTCCTATGGGCCGAAGCAATTAATACGGCTTGTTATGTCCAAAATCGAACTTTAATACATAGGTTTCTAGGAAAAACACCTCATGAATTGTGGTTTGGTAAACAACCTACAATTAAGCATCTTAGAGTATTTGGGTGTAAGGTCTATATTCTAAACACCAAGGATCACTTGGGAAAGTTTCCGCTAAGGCGGATGAGGGAATTCTTGTAGGTTACTCAAGTCATAGCAAGGCATACCGAATTTACAACAAAAGATCAAAACTAGTTGAAGAATCACTAAATGTTGTATTTGAAGAAAATCCTTCTCTAAACTCTATAAGAACAAACGATGAAAAATTACAATTTGAGTTAGAGAAACTAACACTAAATGAGGTAAATCATCAAGGAGAAGAAAATCAAGAAAGTGATGGTGAGAAAAATGAACCTTTGCCACTTGAACCCGAAATTATAACAAATCAAGATTCAAGACCTACAAGGACTCATGTAAATCATCCCTTAGATCAAGTAGTAGGAGACATTACTCAAGGAGTGAGAACTCGATCTTACTTTAGAAATGAAGGAAGTCAAGTTGTCTTAATATCTCAAATAGAACCAAAAACCATTGATGATGCCTTGTTTGATCCGGATTGGATTTTAGCAATGCAAGATGAATTATCTCAATTTGAGAGAAGACAAGTTTGAGATTTAGTTCCTAGGCCTGCCAACAAATCAATTATTGATACAAAATGGGTCTTTAGGAACAAACTTGATGATAAAGGGATAGTGGTGAGAAACAAAGCTAGGTTGGTCGCTAGGGGTTTCAATCAAGTAGAAGGGTTGGACTATGATGAAACTTATGCACCCGTAGCAAGATTGGAGTCAATTAGAATGATGTTGGCCTTTGCCACCCACAAGAGGTTCAAATTATACCAAATGGATGTAAAATCAACATTTTTAAATGGTGTTATAAAAGAAGAAGTCTATGTTGAGCAACTACCGGGATTTGAAAATTTGGAGTGTCCAAACCATGTATATAAGCTTAAAAAGGTCTTATATGGGCTAAAACAAGCTCCCCGGGCTTGGTATGAACGGTTGTCAACCTTTCTAGTATCGAAAGGATTTTATAGAGGAAAAATTGATCCCACTTTATTATTGAAAAATAGTGGTAATGATATATTTGTGGCCCAAGTATATGTAGATTACATCATTTGTGGTTCCACAAATAAAGATTTTCTAAATGAATTCATTAATCACATGGAGAGTGAATTTGAAATGAGTTTGGTTGGTGAGTTGACATTTTTCCTAGGATTACAAATTAAACAAACAAAAGAAGGCATTTACATTCATCAATCCAAATATGTCAAAGAGTTATTTAAGAAATTTGGGATGGAAAATACAAAGAAAATATCTACCCCCATGGCCACAAATACTAAGTTGGATAAAGACATTGAAGGGAAAGAAGTTGACTCCAAGGTGTATCGTAGTGCTATAGGAAGTCTTCTCTATCTCACGGCTAGTAGACCGAATATACTTTTCGCCGTAGGTATATGTGCTAGGTATCAATCTTGTGCCAAAGAGTCACATTTGAGTGTCGTTAAACGAATTCTTCGCTATCTCAAGGGGACTCAAAATGTTGGTCTTTGGTATCCTAGAACCGAAACTTTTGACCTAGTGGGCTATACCGATTCCGATTATGCCAGATGCAAATTGGATCGTAAAAGTACTAGTGGTAGTTGTCAATTTCTAGGATCTTCTCTAGTAAGTTGGTCAAGTAGAAAACAACATTGTGTAGCTCTCTCCACAACCGAAGCGGAATATATTACCATGGGAGAGTGTGTATCACAATTATTGTGGATGACTCATACTCTAGAAGACTATAAACTTACCTATAACAATGTTCAAGTTCTTTGTGATAATGTGAGTACAATCAACTTAACCAAAAATCTCGTTCATCATTCAAGAACGAAACACATAGAGGTTAAACATCATTTTATTCGTGACCATGTAACTCGAGGTGATATCATTTTAAATTATGTTGGATCAAAATCAAACTTAGCCGATATCTTCACCAAACCTCTTCTCGAAGTTGAATTTAGCTTTCTTAGAAGAGAATTGAGAATGTGTTGTATTGATTAAATCAAATCCTCCATGGTCACTTTATAGGTAAAGCTTTTAGGTTCTTCACCTTAATTTTTGCCTCTCACAAACACATAGGGTTGACCTCTTTGTGTGATTTAGATGGGGGTGAGAGGTTAGGAACATTTATCTTGGTCATAATGCTTGTTATGATGCATTAAGTTGGTCAAGAAAAATGATTTTCATATGAAACATTCATTTGTCCAATTATAGGAAAAGCAAGTGTACAACTCATGTGCACGTTGCTCTACGATTATGATTGGAAAATTTCAATTTACCATATAAAAACTTACTTCTGAAACATTGGTTGAAGTGTGTCATTGGATGGAGATTATTATGAAATAGGTAGATACAACTTTCCTCATATCTTTGAAGTTTTCAATAATTTTCGGTTTGTGTAAGTTTTCACTAAGACGAGTTTATTTTTATTAAACTTTATTTTTCATTGATAATATGGGACATATATAGTGTCTATGCAAAATTTCGTGATTTTTGGAGTAATGTACAATTTTCTGTTTTTGTTCGAATCTGGTTTCTGAAAGTTCTTCAGAAGTGCAGAAATATCAGGCTTCTCAATTGATTGGTCAATCGATTGGGAGGCTCGCACCCGGTCACAGAAGGCATCTGAATTGATCCATGGATCGATTCAGAGAACCTCGATCGATCAATGGATCGATTGAGACGCCCTTTCGGTTTTCCACAGAAGGCGTCTGAATCGATCTATGGATCGATTCAGCCGTTTGTTCGATTTTCACAGAAGCATTGTGAATCGATCGACCGATCGATTCACTTACTCTCAATCGATCGGTCGATCGAGACCTTAAAACCCGTCTTAAACCCTTAGATCCGAATCGATCACCTCATTCTATTTCTTCCTTTTTCTCTCTCTCGACGCGGTCTTGCCCTAGGCGACTTCCCAGGTGACGTTTTTCGTCTGTCTCGATCGTCACTCCGGCGTGCTTCTTCGGCGAAGGGGAGCTATTCCACTTCTCTTCCAGTTCTCTCCTGACGCACTGGGCAGCTCCTTTCCTCGTCTCCGCGTCCTCACACAAAATGCGGACTCCAAACCCTAACCCTAAGTAAAGTTCTTAACACTTTTTCTAAGTGTTTTTTCTTGGTTATTGCTCTTATATTTAACCTAATCCATGCGTGTTTTGTGTGTTTTTGTTTTCTCCTCATGCATTGCATTACGTATTCTGTTCTTGCATTTGTCTTCCCTCTCTGTTCCGCTGCAAAACCCTTGCTATCTCTGTTCTTTTATATTTCTTTTTCAATAGAAAGAAACGAAAAGTGGGTGAATCGGACGAAGGATCGTCTGTACCTTCCTCACGTCCTCAACCTCCCACTGATCCTAGGTTTCCAAATACTGCAATGCAACAAGCTTTCACCAAAAACACCTTCAAACTTATTCCCCCTAGATCAGTGGATTTGCAATACTATAGAACATCTTGTTTTGATACCTATAATAGGTTCAAGCATTATAAACTTGACTCTCTGTTGACTTGTGAGAGGGACATCAATATAGGTCTTGTCTCCGAATTTTATAATAATTTACACACTTCAGATGGTGTAAATTATCGCACTCGTGTAGCAAAACGGAGCCTAGACTTCTCTTATGAGATTCTTCAATCTTATCTTGAATGTCTACCTTCAACTAATGATTTTGTCTTTTATCCCAATCTTCCCGATGAGCTCCCTCCACCTTTTGAGCATATTAGCATTGCATCCATGCATCAATTTCTCTTTGGTCGTCCGTTTCCGGATGGGCCAGATGCTCATATCACTAAGTTCTCTTCTCTTGAGCTATCGGCTGAAAATGCCGCTTTGTTTAAAGTAATCATCAACTGCCTTTTCCCGATTGTCTCTCGTGCCCTAGCCGCTCTACGACCACCTCATATGTTTGCCTCTATGTCATTCGTCATTCCCTTGACATCAACATCCCTCTGAATATCTTTCATTGCATTATTCATTTTACCCAGCCCGTGCAGCAGACGATACATATGCCTTTCGGGCATCTTATCACTGATTGGCTGGAGTCCCAGACGATCGATCTCTCCCGGGGACGGCTGGAGCACATGACCGTGGCTTATTCTCGGATTTCTTCCCGCTCTTTCAAGAAGACGGGCCTGATTGGTGGTCCAGCTGGAGTTCGATGGATCGATGGCCGTGCTTTTGGCGAGGGACCGAGGGCTCGTCATAGGGGGAATGCACAGGCAGTGGCTCCTGCGGAGGATGAGGCTGAGGAGGAGTTTCACGGGCCAGCTTCTCCGACTCTTGAGGAGACGGTTTCCACTCGCCTTGAGGAGCTGACCCTGGAGGTAGCCAGCCTGCGTACCACGTTGGATACCATGGTCCAGCAGAAGACTTCGATGCAGGCGACTATGACTTCGATGCAGGCGACTCTGGATACACTAGTGGACTTAGTGGGCTCGTGGGTGACTGTTCACCCGTCTCAGTCTGGTCCATCCACCGCCCCTGTTCCCCCTGCTGAGGATGCCCCTGCTCCTGACTCTGCGGCGGTTCCTGCTCCGGCTACTACATCCGCTCCAGCTGTTGATCCTGATCCCACTCCTCCGGGAGACGAGCTTATCGAGTTTTATGTTCCTATGTGATATGTTTTTATTTGTTGTATGGATGACTGTTCTGGAGTCCCTTTTGTGAACTCTCTTTCATTTTGAATGTATGATATACTTTTATGATAAGCTCTCCTTTTGGTTCAGCATTTCAGTGTTGTTATGTTCTGTTGATATATGTGTGTTTTAGGGGGAGCACTCCTCGGATTTATCGTATTTGCTTTGTGCACTTATTGAGGGGGATTTATCAGCAAGCTACAATCATTATTTATCATTATTTTGAAAACTAGCATAAACTTAAATAGATTGTCAAACATCAAAAAGTGGGAGATTGTTGGTGCAATCATGCCCTGGAAGTTTCAATGTGTTGACAATTATTTAAGTTTAGGTTAATACGGTGGAACTAACATGCATTATGAGTTTGCGGGAGGAGTTTCTTGCAGGTCAGAAGACCAGATGCAAGAGAAGTCCAAGAAGGTCGAAGACTGGATTCTTGGCAAAAAGAGTTCTTGCGGGTCAGAAGACCATATGCAAGGCAAGGGAAGTCCAAGAAGGTCGGGGACCGGATTCTTGGCAAGAGAAGCTCCTGCAAGTCACAAGACTATGTGTGTGTTAGGCTCACTGTCAGAGATCGACTGGTAAATCAATTCAGACATGGCTGTGCGGCATATTGCCTCTGAATCGATTAGCCGATCGATTGAAGGTAAGTCAATCGATTGACTGATTGATTGGTAAGGTTCTGCACAGCACAGAATGCGTCTGGATCGATCAGCCGATCGATTCAAGGTACTGAATCGATCGGGCGATCGATCCGTGAACATTCTGTGCGAAGCACAGAATCGTTCTGAATCGATCAGCCGATCAATTCAAGGGATTGAATCGATCGACCGATCGATCCATGAACATTCTGTGCGAAGCACAGAATTATTCTGAATCGATCGGCCGATCGATTCACAAAGCTGTGATTTCACGAGCAGGTGTCTGGATCGATTCAAAATCTGCTCCAATCGATCCAAGCTCAATGAAAGAATCTGCGCCGTTGATCTTGACACGATAACTTCCAACGGATACTTGTGAATCGATTGGGATATAATCTCAATCGATCCACGGCGACGGCGGCGTGAGAAACGGCTAGTTTTTCTCAACGTTTAAAGCACGGGAAGAAACTGAAAAATAGATACAACGAAAAACACACTGTTCCATTGCTCTCCAAGTCTTTTGAAAGCTCTCAAGTGATCAAGATTCAAGAAAAGGGTTCAAGCTCCTCTCCACTACTTACTGAAGTCTCGCCTGCAAAGAAGAAGTCGGTTAAAGCTTGTAATCCTTCTCTTCTTCTTCTTTGTAGTGTCAGTGATATTTACTTTGGAGAGAAGGGAAAGTTGTATTTCTGTTAAGGTTTCTCCACCTTCAGTGTGGTTCCGAGAATGAGGGTTTTGATAGTGAAAGAAGTGTGAGTGGTGTGGATCCTTGGACTAGTCACCTCCTTGAGGAGGTGGATACCAAGTAAATACCGGAGTTAGCATTGTCGTCAGATTTCCGCTGTGCAAAACATAGTTGGTCAGAAAAGAAGTGAGTCATTCACCCCCCCTCTAGCTCAACCGATCCTAACACCACGGAGTCCAGATTTAACAAGGATGAGATAGACCAGATGAAATCCACATACTATTTTCTATCTGATTATCAAATTATCATTCCCTCCGCTTACGATGGGTCACACGAACCACTAGTCGACTTCCTGTCCTTCTTTAAGAACCAGTTTTGTGCAGACCTTCGGTTTCCTATTCATCCCTTCTTTTCCACCGTCTGTAAATATTTTCACATTTCCCTACATCAATTAGTGTCGAACTCCTTTTAAGCTGCTATGCAGGGTAATAGTTTTGTTCCGTCTGCATGACATTCCCTTGATGCCTCGAGTCTTTCATTACTTCTATTATCCTAAACTGTCCGAGCCGAGGACCTTCTTGTTTCAAGCTCGAGTGGGCTCAGTCTTTTTTGACAAAATGTCGTCCTCCAATAAGCATTGGAAGGAATACTATTTCTTTGTTTGTTTTCTCGGACTACCCGACTTCCCGACCAACTGGTAGATGGAAGTGATGACGTATCCGTCGCTCAGGAGATACCGAAGCTACTCGGACTATCTCCAATCAGCTTCTGCCTTGGCTGGTCATAAGTATCATATTCATCGATTGTTGTTGGAAAGTGTCTTATATGTTTTCAGATTAAGCCCAATCTGAATGCAGTTGCCATCCAGCTTAGGTATGTTATTTCTTCTCCTTATATTTGAATCTAACTGATTTTTCTTCCCATTTTGCAGCCCAAATCATGTTGAGGGCACATCTGGCCAGTAAGAGTAGGCTTATGGATGCAGAAATCAATATTACAGGCGTGGCCGAGTTAAAGAGTCGCGACATATCGCTGATCAACCATTCAAACGATCCGCTCGGTGAGGCTAGAGAGACACATGCGCTGGCCAGCAATGGTGGAGCGAGTTAGACAGCGGCTAGCAGAGCCACGACTGCTACAGCAAACCTGCCTCCCAAACGACCTTCCATGTTGTCAATCATGGTGCCTCGAAGTTTGCTACCTCCGGTGAACCTCTCATACAACGCAAGAGGTATCACGGGGAAGCTTCCTCCCGCTCCGCCACTTCCGCCCTGTAATCTCTTGCCCGAGTCGTCTCACGCCCATCCTTCGAGCGGGGTGAGACATCCTCGCCCGCGTTTCCCGAGCTGGCAACCGCCCAGCTTCCCACATTTGTATCTTCCAACCTGACACCTTCTCTATTCAAGCTGCCTTCAGAGACTATCTATGCTTTGTCAATCGCATAGATGCCACCACATTCCTCGCCGACGGCACAAGCGTCCATCATCTGGTCGTCTCCAATGCCCAAGTCCATGGGCAAAGCAACTTCTGAGCCTTCTAGTCTGAGCGGCCAGAGGCACAGAATGACCATCATTCTGTTGGATCATGAAGAACGCTAAAAGGGGGTGAATAGCGATCGTCGAAAATAGAGTCATAATTAAAAGTGCGCAACAGAGAAGAGAAAAATAAAAACAACGCTAACAAATCAAGTTTTACTTGGTTCGGAGCCTTCATCGACTCTTACTCCAAGGCCTGCACTCGTCGAGTGCTTACGTTGGGCAATCCACTGACAATTCGTGAATCTTTACAAGAGGAATACAACAGATCTATAATTTAAGTGCAGCAATAAATAAGTATACCAACAACTTCTCAGAGATTTGGAAGGTTGTGTTTTCAATTGTTCGAGTTGCGTCACTATGTCGTCGGAGTTGTGTTGCTCGGTCGTCTGAGCAGCGTCACTAGGCCATCGGAGTCGCGTCGTAGATTCACAAGAATGTCTTTGGAGCAACACGCAAAAAAGTGATCACAAAAGAATGTTGTGTTTTCTGCTCCTGGTGGAAGGCTGCTTATATAGGTAGTTCTAGGCACCTAGATCCCCTCTAGGCAGCAGGATTGTGATGTCAACCAACTAATCAATGCGCTCCAAGATGGCGACAAGATAAGTTTCGGCCATTCCGGGCGCCCGGACCTCCTTTTCAACAAATTATTTTCTTGCAATAAAAGGTTAGTCCGAGGCAAATAAAAATTATACTACCCTGTAAAACAAAGTTAGCACAACAACAAGTAGAGTAATAATTATATTCTGTCTCCTCGAGACCAGAATTTAGTTAAGATCTCAACTTAGATTTCCAAAATAGATTTAAGTTGGATCGACGCCTACTGTTCCCTCAATCGGGGAACGCGTTCTCACCAAGTCACTCTCCTCAAGTGACTTACCTTAACTTACCATCTTGGCATACATCTGGTCAGCCCGTCGACCTGTCTGAACTTCATGCCAGCTATCCAATCGGCCCGTTGACCTAGCCAGACATCCCTGTAATACTGAGTTAGCACAATGATAAAATAGTAAAGTAAGAAAGTGTTAACAGATTTCAAGATTCACTAGTCCGGTTGACCACGTGCGGTCGACCGGAAACCAATTGGTCATATATAACCTAGGGTTATCTCCCCTAGGGTTGTCCAACACTCACCAGGACTTCCATTATTTGACTTAACTCACCAGGACTTCCACCACTTAGCATCACTTACTAGGGCCTGACTTCATTCACCAGTACTTCCACTACCTAGCTTCACTCACTAGGGGCTGACTTTACTCACCGGAACTTCCACCACCTAGCTTCACTCACTAGGGTCTGGCTTCACTCACCAGGACTTCCACTACCTAGCTTCACTCACCAGGACTTTCATCACCTACCTTCACTCACTAGGACTTTCACCACCTAGCTTCACTCACTAGGGCTTGACTTCACTCACTGGGACTTTCATTTTACCTAACCTCCAGTTAAGACTAGTCACTCAGTAGACTTTTCACCTGTCTATCATTTGGTTAGGACTTCTTCTCTCTTCCAAACATCAACTCTTATCTGGATCAACCCTTGGTCAAATTAACCAAACTTATGTATATTGTCAAACATCGAAACTCTAGAGGTCGATTGCACCAACACATTCACCTGCCCACCGTTGAATGGCGTCAACAAGACGACGTCGAGGCCTTTTACCCCGAGCACCAAATTTAGATCCAATGGCCGCTAGCACAGGTATGAGTCAATGCTAGGGCCCACGCAGCGATCATCTCTCCGGAGGAGCTAGCGGACAGCCACACCCGAATGGTCATCAGGGTATGTATATTGCATCTAGATATACTTGCTTATATCTCGCTCAATACTTATAATCTTATTGCCACTGTAGTACTGGGTCGAGAGCCTGCCCATGTGCCAAAGGCTAACATTTTTGGAGCATGAAGTCCAGCATCTTTGTTCCCTGAGCGACGTCTCCAAAGCCTCCCGTGCTCAACTTGAACAGCTGATCGTCGAGGCCGCTCAGCTAAAGGTTGATCTACAAAAGAGCTTCGAGCTACTATAGGTGGAAATGAGCAAGAACGCTGAACAGACTTCCCAACTAGCGAGGCTTAACAAACAAGCCAGCTCCTTTTAGTCGAAGATCAATTCGGCTAACACCTAGAAGCTCCGAACTATTGAGGAACTGGATATCAAGAATAAGGAGGTTCGGGTCTTGGCTCAGAATCTTAAGGAGGTTGAGGTCGCGCTGAGTGTCAAGCTGGAGAGTCGATCGACAAAGCAAGCTGTGGCGAATGTCCAGCTCACCGCCAAGGATGTTGACTTGGAATCATTGAAGGTCGAGTTGGAGGCATCTCGATCGGTCCTACAAACTTATCAAGATGTAGAGCCTGGTTGGTTTGAAGTCCTCAAGTGGGATTATCTCTGCTTGAACACCTTCAACAACCGATTCACGGACCGAGCACTCCACCTCTTCAACTTCGGAATTGATGGGACTCTTACCAGCTAAAGGACGGTGGCTATCTTTCGTTCGCACTGACCAACAAGGTGATCAACCAAGAGAAGCTGACTGAGTCGCTGCCGGATAACGTGTTGGATTACCTCGAGTGACCCCCCCCCCCTTTCTGCTTTGCAGGCCTTCTTTTGCACTCCCTCTGGATGTTATGTATAAAATTTTCTAAGCATCAATGCATGATCGCCCGTTAGGCGCATCTTTCTTCTACTATTTGTTTTCAAGTATTCCCTTATGCATCGTCATTCGGCGTTTCTTCACTTTGTTAGATTTTTTTTTCAAACGTTCCTTCACGCCTCACCATTCAGCTCAAGTGGGTTGTGTACTACTTAACGTTTTGTGAAATTTCTCCAAGTATAATTCACTGCTTTCTCAATTGTCAGTGTAACTAGTCTCAGAGATGTCCGAATGCTCATTCTAGCATAAGTTGAATGGTAAATCATATCGATGCGTCTTTGCTATGATCACTACTACTCAGCCTGTTAACTTTATTGTCGGGCTTTGTGGAGCCGCTCGACCCTGTTCATCGTCGACTTGGTTATAGAGTCGTCGCTCGGCTGCTATTCAATATAGACTCGAGTTTATAGCCACCGCTTGACTGTCGATGCGTAGAATTAGGTTATAGCCGCCACTCGGCTGTTGATGCATATACTTGGATTTATAGTCGCCGCTCAGTTGTATATGAAGACTAGGGTTTATAGTCGACACTCGAATGTTCACGAAGACCAGGGTTTATAATCATCGCTCGACTGTTGACGAAAACCAGGGTTTATAGTTGTCGCTCGACTGTTGATGAAGACTACGGTTTATAGTCACTGCTCGAATGCTGATGAAGACAAGGGTTTATAGTCACCATTCTACTGCTAATGAAGACAAGGGTTTATAGGCACCACTCAACTTTTAACTTGGTCTATTAGCACAAGAGTCTGGAATATTTGAGATTTTTATTCATTGTCTTCCTGCATTCACAAGACACACATTTATACAAGTACATCTAGATTTAACCACGCATGTCTCACCCGATCCTATAGGGTTGGAGATGGTTCGTGTTCTAGGGTCGCTCGAGCCTTCTGTCGTTTTCATCATGTAGGTAGTAGGCTCCCGAGCAGAGTTTCCGAATGACGTTGAAAGGTCCTTCCTAGGAAGTCTCCAGCTTGGTGACGTCTCTGACCAATTTTATTCTTTTTTACACCAGGTCGCCAACCTAGAATAATCTTGGGATCAACCTCCGGTTGTAGTTTTGCTTCATTCGCTGCCTGTATGCCATTAGTCGGACGGTGGCCTTATTCCGTGTTTCACCCACCAAGTCGAGCTTCATGAGTCTCCGCTCAGCGTTCTCCTCGTCGTAGAGCTGCACTTGATGGAAGGGTATCGACGCATTAGACGTGTCTCCATATGTGCCAGTCGGCTTCTTACTCTGTCCCCAAGCGCGTACATGCTCCGCTCGGTCTCTATATCCGACTTGATGGCCCACTACTGAGGTCGTGGGCTCTTACGCCTGCGCTCAGCTATCACTTGCTGTTGTTGTTACTCCACCATTTTTGCTGCTCAGGCTTGTATTAGCATTTCCAGTTCCTCCTTTGTCAGCGTCAGCGTGGTGAGTCGTCCAACATCCTCCATCTTCGTGTTTCGAATATAGGCTACGTTCTCATAGACGATGTCAATATGATCCTGTCTGAAAATTATGGAGATGGCAAGCTGGAGATGTGGTTGCTACGTTGACTGGATGTAGACTCCGCTTTGCTCTGCGGCACAAGAAACATCAATGCCGAGACAAGGAAGGGGTCCCTGGCGTTAACTCTCCAACGCTCAAGTCAGTCACCGGAAAGTGGAAAAAAATGAAGCAACAGTAGACACAGGCGTGAATAGTAAATAATGTGTACCTCCGCCGGTGTATGCCCCCTCTTTATATAGTGTCATGGTGGGCAATATGCACGTTTCTCGAGGCATGGATATGTTCTCCTATTTGTCGTGGGTGCTAGTATAATATTCCCTACGGTCAAGGTTGACCAAGCTGACTGAGCTTGAATTGGTTCAAGCTCGAGTCTTGATGTTTGGATTTCAATATTTGACGATACATGGAGATGGCAGGTGCAATTGTTCATGTGGGGAGATTGTGAAGGAGAGTCAAGTAGGTTAAGGTTGACTGGATACTTGACTGGAAAATCCTGGTGAGTGAAGTCAGGTGAAAGTCCTAACTGGGAGGTTAGGCAGAGAAGAAAATCCTGATGAGTGAAGCCAGGTGAAAGACCTAGTGAGTGAAGCTAGGCAGAAGGAAAGTCTTGGTGAGTGAAGCCAGGCAGATGAAAAGTGCTAGTGACTGAAGCTAGGCAGAAGAAAAGTCCTAGTGAGTGAAGCTAGGCAGAAGGAAAGTCCTGGTGAGTGAAGCCAGGTAGAAGGAAAGTCCTAGTGAGTGAAGCTAGGCAGAAGGAAAGTCCTAGTGAGTGAAGCTAGGCAGATGAGAAGTCCTAGTGAGTGAAGCTAGGCAGAAGGAAAGTCCTGGTGAGTGAAGTCAGGCAGATGTGAAGTCCTAAATGAGTGAAGCTAGGCAGAAGGAAAGTCCTGGTGAGTGAAGTCAGGCAGATGTGAAGTCCTAAATGAGTGAAGCTAGGCAGAAGGGAAGTCCTAGTGAGTGAAGCCAGGCAAGGGAAATCCAGGTGAATCAAGGTTGATCGGACACATGGTGGAGATAAGTTCAAGTGGGTCAAGGATGACCGGACACTTGGCACAAGGAGAAAAGCCCAAGTGGGTCAAAGGGATTGACCGAACACTTGGTGAGAGAGTCCTAGCAAGTCAAGAGTGACCGGATGCTAGCCATGATGTACCAACAGGTCATGGTTGACCGGATGTTGGTTTAGGGGACTTTGGACTTGATTTTGGGCAAAAAAACCATGAGTTGGATCGATCAGCCGATCGATTGGCTCATGCCCAATCGATCGGCTGATCGATTGGGTGAGTCCCCGCGACAAGCCTCCTCCCAATCGATCAGTAGATTGATTGCGAGAAGCTCGCGATCGCACAGAACAGCTCTGGATCGATCGACCGATCGATTCAGAGCCTCCAATCGATTGCCCGATCGATTGGGAGCAGCGATTCTACGCAATATGCCCTGGATCTATCAGTCGATCGATACAGGCAATTCCCAAGAGCACAAAGGCGCTCTGGATCGATCGGTCGATCGATCCAAAGCCTCCCCAATCGATTGGGAGCAATCCAATCGATTGGGATTCGACCATTGGTGTTGTTTTTAACCGTTGGCGAGCGTTTCTCTCGGCAAAACTTCCATGGCTTCGATCTTTCTCTAGAGCGATCTTCACAGCTACTCCACAGAGTTCTCACCGCCAGATCTTGTAGGTTCTTAGAGGCATTTCCAAGTTAAGAGGCGTATCTACAGCAAGAAGAAGAAGCTAGGTTTAGGGTTTCTTGAGTAAACCGTGTAAACTTTCCCTTGTATTTGCTTCTCTTTGTATCTTGTTGTATTGAGAGTGTTGTAGGGCTTCTTCGCCTTCAGTAGTTACCGTAAAGGAGTGTTTTCATAGTGGAGGCTGCGTGAGTGTGTGGATCGTTGGACTAGTCACCTCTTCTTGAGGTGGATACCAAGTAAATCCTCGAGTTGGCGTTGTTGTATTTGTTTTTTTGTATTTTCCGCTGCACGTCATTGAAGAAACAAGCAACGCCAAGCACGAGATCGCGACAAGCTATTCACCCGCCTCTAGCTACATTTTCGATTCCAACAGTGGGTACATTCTCCAATTTGTCCTATGAAAGAACATGTCAGGAAAATGCTTCTGACACTATACCTTAATAGGACATGCATATTGTTGGAACCCCAAGGTTGTTTTGGTGTGATCAACAAGTTAAGTTAGGTCCTGCGTTGTTTCTAACCTTGTGTCTAAGTGTGCAGGAGTTTAGGAGCACAGGTACTCGAGCGGAAGACGCAGCTAGCGAGAAGGACGGCACGCTGTGCGTCCGAGGGACGAGGTGCTGCGGAAGAGTACACCGGCGGACGAGAAGGAAGTTCCGAGGTACGAAAGTCGGAGCGGAAGATTGCTCAGGGAGCAAGAGACGCAGCTAGCGCGAAGGTCGGCACGGGGTGCGACCGAGGGACGAAGTCTGTGGATGAGTACGCTGGTGGACGAGAAGGGACACGCGGTAATTCCGAGGGACGAGAAGCCGGAGGGAAGCACGCTCGAGAAGACCGGAAGATGGGTTCGGGTGAGCCCTATTCCGGATGTCAGAGATCACCCAAGCAAGCGGAGCCGGAGCAGAAAGACCCGGACCAGAGGCGAGCTGAACTAGAGAAGAGAGCACGGACCAAAAGTCAACTGGGTTGACTTTTGGCTCCGGGGCGCCCGGAACTGTCCGGGGAGCCCGGAAGTGACTTTTTCCCAGGATCGAGCTTTGACTCGATCCAACCATTGGGGGATAAATTTTATCCCCCTCAGGGCGCCCGGAACCCATCCAGGCGCCCCGACCAAGGCTATAAATATAGCCTTGGTCCAGAAGCTTTTCAACAATCACGATCATTTTATTTCCAAACACTTGTATGCTTTAAGTTGTAGTTAAGCTTCTATTTTCTGTGCCTAAACGCTGTAAGAGGCTTCTCCGCCTGAAGGAGTTTTTGAGCTTAATCTTCCTTGGATTAACAACCACATCGGTTGTAACCAAGTAAACATCTGGTGCCTCGTCTTTTCTTTTATGCTTTTATTTATCCGCTTAATTCATTTTACAAGTGTTAGCTTAATCGTTCAAGGAAGGGTTGTTTATTTTTCATTGACAGGTTATTTACCAACCCCTCTAGCCGGCCCAACGGTCCTACAAGTGGTATCAGAGCCGAGTACGCCTCAGAAGGACTAACCGCCGTCTGAAGCAACAAAACGATGGCCGGAGCTAGCGACTACCCACCTGCATTCGAGGGGGAGTTTTCCATCTGGAAACAAAACATGGAGGTATACCTTAACTCAGATTCTGATATTTCTTTAATAATGAAATTTGGTTATGAAGAACCAAAGAACACGAACGGAGAAGGACTCGATCTACGCCTCTGGAACGAAAAGCAACGTGAGGAGTCTATGGCAAATGGGCGAGCAAAATATTATCTTCTGAATGTAATACCAAAGGAAGATTTCAAAAAGGTCGCAGATTATGAAAGCGCAAAAGAACTTTGGGAAAAGTTCCTGCAGCTCTACGAAGAACCTTCAGAAGCTGACACCTCAATAGACACCGAGCCACCGACAGAAGAGTCCGAAATCGAGATAAGTACTACAACAGCCGAAGTACATCCTGAGATCGATGAAGGGGGAGAATCTTGGGAAGAAAGCAACTCGATAGGGGGAGAATCAATTACTGACAAGGTAAGTCAGGTATGGACTCGAACCTCTGATCAATTGAATGATTCAATCGAAGAATTGCCTGAAAATTTTTGCGAATCATCGAAAGAGTTTTTTATATTAGAAAATCAATTGTCAAACTTATCCTGCAAATTTGAAATATTATCGAAAGAGTTCTTCGAATTTCAAAATATCTTAACAAAAGAATTTTGCAAGTTAGAAATTTTGTCGAAAAACTTTTGTAAATTGCAAAATATTTTTTCGAAAGAATTATGCAAATTAGAAATGATGTCAAAAACTTTCTTCGAATATTTTTTCGAATTACAAATTACTTTCTCAAAAGAGTTTTGCAATTCAGAAAATGAGTCATCGAAAAAGTGTTTCGGATTAAGAAATCTATTATTAATAAATTCCTGCAAATTAGAATTTTTATTAAAAAATTCTTGCAAATTACAAAATATTCTTTCAAACGAATTTTGCACATTGTCGAAAGAATTTTTTATAGCGTCGAAAATTTTTATCAAGTTAGAATCTATGCTATCGAAATATTTTTGTGAACTTGAAATTCAAAAAATAATAGAAATTAACATGATACAAATTGTTGCATGTTTAATATTTTTTGCTTTAAATCTGGAAAAGTGTGACTTAAGAATTTCTGATAAATTAAAATGGAAATTTAAACCTTCTGATTAAAGCATAAAACAAATAAATAAATGCATAGAAAATTTCTCTTTATGTTATTAATTCTCTGAAATTTTCTTGCATAAAGCTTTCTGTTTAGAAACTTCTTAATCTTGATGTCGAATGACTTAGAAATTTGTCTTGACTTAGAAATATTTCCCTGAAAATTATTGAAATATAGTTTCAAATTTTTTTTAATGTCAACCCTTAGATTTCGTTTGTACCCCATTTTTATTGTGATCAAAGGGGGAGAAGGGAAAGTATAAGTCTAGGGGGAGGTAGAAAAAATTGAAAATTAAAATTTGGAATGTTTGAAATTTAATTTTTTCTATCATGTTGCATGTTATTGCAATAAACTGTTTAATTTCATATCTATTGTTGACCCTAGCTTAACTTGGGTTGATCACACCAAAAAGGGGGAGATTGTTGGAACCCCAAGGTTGTTTTGGTGTGATCAACAAGTTAAGTTAGGTCCTGCGTTGTTTCTAACCTTGTGTCTAAGTGTGCAGGAGCTTAGGAGCACAGGTACTCGAGCGGAAGACGCAGCTAGCGAGAAGGACGGCACGCTGTGCGTCCGAGGGACGAGGCGCTGCGGAAGAGTACACCGGCGGACGAGAAGGAAGTGCGCGCGGTGGTTCCGAGGTACGAAAGCCGGAGCGGAAGATTGCTCGGGGAGCAAGAGGCGCAACTAGCGCGAAGGTCGGCACGGGGTGCGACCGAGGGACGAAGTCTACGGATGAGTACGCTGGTGGACGAGAAGGGACACGCGGTAATTCCGAGGGACGAGAAGCCGGAGGGAAGCACGCTCGAGAAGACCGGAAGATGGGTTCGGGTGAGCCCTATTCCGGATGTCAGAGATCACCCAAGCAAGCGGAGCCGGAGCAGAAAGACCCGGACCAGAGGCGAGCTGAACCAGAGAAGAGAGCACGGACCAAAAGTCAACTGGGTTGACTTTTGGCTCCGGGGTGCCCGGAACTATCCGGGGCGCCCGGAACCATCCGGGGCGCCCGGAACTATCCGGGGCGCCCGGAACCATCCGGGGCGCCCGGAAGGGACTTTTTCACAGGATCGAGCTTTGACTCGATCCAACTGTTGGGGGATAAATTTTATCCCCCTCAGGGCGCCCGGAACCCATCCAGGCGCCCCGACCAAGGCTATAAATATAGCCTTGGTCCAGAAGCTTTTCAACAATCACGATCATTCTATTTCCAAACACTTGTATGCTTTAGTTGTAGTTAAGCTTCTCTTTTCTGTGCCTAAACGCTGTAAGAGGCTTCTCCGCCTGAAGGAGTTTTTGAGCTTAATCTTCCTTGGATTAACAACCACATCGGTTGTAACCAAGTTATTTACCAACCCCTCTAGCCGGCCCAACGGTCTTACACATATCACCAAAACAGTGGATACGTTTGGTTCAAGTTATCATATATAACCTTGGTTATGTGATTACTAGGTAATCACATAACCAAGGTTATGGGGAATAAAACATAACCAAATGTTGTTTGGTTCAATTTAGGTAATGTAACAAAAACTTGTTTGTTCGAAGGTTTTAATGAATAACCTAATTTAATATTTTACTATATTATCCTTAGTTACAAAACCAACTATACATAATAATAATAATAATAATTCATCCTGTTCGAGCGTTGAGTCGATGGACGCTGGGGATGTGGCGCTCTCCGCTGTCTTCTGATGATGGTGTAGACCTCCGGCGGACCTGCAAAGAAGCCGAGCCGGGAGGGGTTTCCTGGCGACGACCCTCCGATGCTCAAGTCAGGCAATGAAGCAGAAGGGAAGCAACGCTACTGTGGCTACAGTGATGAGAATCGCATACCTCCATCGAAGTCTGGGGGTCCTTATATAGGACCCCGGGGAGGCGCGGGCACGCTTCTCAATGCATGCACGTTTCCCCAAACATACCTTAGTAGGGTTGTGTCAGAAAAGCATGTCTGACGCCATTCCGCAATCGTCCGAGCATATCCCTGATATGATAGTGGAAGCTTCCACCGTACGATACTCCGTCCGCTCCGGCAGCCAGCCATACTATTTGTCGGCGGCAGACGTCTCGAGGATGATGTTATCAGCTGTCCCTTTTGTCTCCTAGCGCTCTTACCTGCTCCCGGGCAGAGCGGACCAGCCGCTCGACGCTCATGGCCTCCGGGAATGCGCATACCTCGGCCCGAGCGGGGAAGCCCTGCTCATGTGCTCGGATGGAATTGCGCCTTATTGCCCTGTGGCTTGCCGAGCGGTTTGTCCGCCCGGCCCATAGACTCTTTCTCCTTAAGCATCGGAAACCCGACCCCTGGTCGGACTGTCTTTCATCCGGTCCGGGAGACCCTTGTCCGGCTGTCCGGTCGCCCGAATGCTCGGTTAACCTGTCACTCCGGTTGACCCTCTTGACCATTGACCTCCACGTGTCGTTGACTTCACGTCGACGAGGGTCCCCCATCCCCCCCTTATTATTATTATTATTATTATTATTTAAACTCTACATTTATTTTTAATTTTTTACCTTTTTCTTTATTTTTATATATATTTTTATTTGTTTTACCTTTTTAATTTTTAAGTTTTTTTACTTTTTTTTTTAAATTTCTACGTTTTTTTGTTTTTTTTTTTAAATTTTTTAAATTTTTAATATATTTTTAACGTTTTTTAAATTATTTTTTACTTTTTTTAAAAAAAAATTATTTTTAAGTTTTTTCTATTTTTTAATGTTTTTTTTAATATTTTTAATGTTTTTTTATTTTTTAAAGTTTTTTACCCTTTTTTTAATATTTTATATATTTTTTATTTCTTTCTTTACGTTTTTCCTTTTTGTCATATTTTTTTCTTATCCGAGGATATTTTGGATAAAAAAAATTCATTAACATCGAAATCAAGAAAAACCTCAATTTTTCGAAGTTTTCCAATTTCTGCTTGCATGCCCCCTTTTTGCAGACGTGTTGGATATGGAACATTACTTGAGAATCATGGATTAACTAAACCAAACAGGGTTTTTGTTGATAACCTTGGATGGATAACCAAGGTTATCAAAAATAACCTCCAACCAAACGCACCCTAGAAGTTTTCATCGCATGATCCGTCTGTTGACCATGTCTCGTATCAGCAGCACTATCTTCCAAAACGATATCTCGAAATACATCAGTGATTCCGTTGATCGACCGAGCTAGGAAGCCGCTTGGCTAGGGACACCTAAGATTGGTCAGACTTCCATGCGGTGATCCGACTCGATAGCTTGTTTTCGCCCGACCGTACTAATGCTCCGGTCGTCCCACGCTCCTTTGCTCCGTAATGAGCATTTGATGATCTAAGCTGCACGAGTGTTCTGCTTGGACCACCTCTTTATCGATCGGGCAGTTCATGTTCGATCGGCTATTGTAGGAGTGTTCCACTCAACCCCCTTCGATGAGTTTATTAATTTTTTGACATTGACCTTTTTTATTTTTTATTTTGATCTCTACGTGGATTGTTGTATCTTTTAACCTACTCTTAGTGGGCTTTCTTATCACATATAATTTTGTTCACGTACAAAATGAATACAATAATAAGGAATACGAAAATTTATATAATCCATCAAACTTTACTTCTATTTGGGAGGAGAGGAGTGAAAGGAAAGAAAAGGTCAAGAGAAAGAAAATTTTGTATCCTGGTCTGAGATTGAGTGAGTTACAGAGGGAAATGGAGAGAAAGATAAGTCTTAAATATGCATGCCAAGGAATCAGCATAATTTCTTATATTTTGATTTGGAGTGTAAGAAAGGGGAAAAGAAATTTAGATGTATGTTATTTTAATTTTCTCTCTAATACCAATGGCTATGTTTGACTTCCTCCCGGCGGTAGCACGTCGAGGAGGCAGTGGCTCCGGTGGTGTGGCAGCGGTCGTGTTTGTACATGATAGCAACGATGAAACTCGCTCATGGAGAGAACAATAGGCGATCGTGCCGACAATGAAACACGGGAAAAGAGAGGGATAACTATTGTGGGATTACTGGAGCTCGATTGGCAGACAGTGTGGAGGTGGCACACTTAGAGCGAAGAGGTTGCAAAAGTTTGTATGCGGGTAGGAGAGGAAGAGGAACGACGATAATTAAAACTTAGATTTTAATTTTTGAAACTTGAGATTAAGTTTAACTTCTCATTCAAAATGAATATTTTTTTTGTAACTTTATATATTTAGTGCCCTGTCTTTTCTGTAAAAAAAAAAAAATAACACATGTAACTTTTATTCCCTTTCTTTCTCTCCTAAACAAGGAAATATAAATATATTTATAAGAATTTTTTCTCCAACCGATTTATCTAGTAATCGGTGAAAATTTTCCGTAGGACTAGATCAATCACCCCGGAATAGTCAATGAGACTAAAATTATTATTATTATTTTAAGTCAAAGAACACAAGTTAACTTTTTTTTAAAATTAACAAGTTAAATTATCCAAACTAAAAAATATAAGAACAACATAAATATGAAAATTACTTTACTAACCTAAAGATAAACATGTAGAGACCAATACGAGTATGTGTAATGCCTTCAAGTCCCTTGGCCATACTTATAATAACAAGGGTGTATTCCACCCAAAGGAAAAGATAGTTCATTTGTAGAGTTTTTAGTTCAAATCAGTTAATTAAATCACCAAATAATCAATTGAAATCCTAATAAGAAATTGTTATTAACTAATAATTAATATTGAATCGACTTATTATATTTTTTAGTCGACTCAATCTACATTCAATTAAATCGAATATCACTAACTTATTTACCAATAATTTTAAATTATAAACCAGTTAGTGGACTCAACTTGCATTCCACTCACTCAATTCAAACAGAGAATAAAGTCATAAAATTACAATTGACTAATAAATCAACTAAACATCCTAGTCGACTAAGACAAATATAAGTTGGCTTTATCTCTATGCTCAATTATATATAATAAGTCTTCACAAGTTTATTAATTGTCTTATCAAGTAATTAAGGCTTTAGCTAGGAGTGAGTAAAATTTCGATTAAATAAAAATAGCTGAACTAATTCAAAAAAATATATTCGATTTATTTGAAAGTTGATTTAAAAAGACACATCAATTATTCTGTATCAATTTAATTTTAATTTTGAAAATCATTTAATTATTATTATTATTATTATTCGGAAAAAAACAAAACAGACAATTCTTCTTTGTTACACACTATAAATAAACTTTTACCTTCTCCTCCTGCTTGTCTGTCGCCCAACTAAAACCCTAGGAAGCAATATCAACGAGTACCGCTCGGGATCCAAATTCAAGGACTGGACATGGGCGATCAACAGTTCGGTGAGGAGAGACCTCATCTTTCTGCTCGAGAGGTAATGAATTCATCTCCCTTTGATCTCGATCCGTGTTTTTTTTCCATCTTTTTTTCTTCTGATTTTGTTGTTTGTGGTTCAGGTGTCGGATAACTTTGTTCCGCAGTATTACTACATCATGCAGCATTCGCCGGAGTTGCTGCACCAATTCTACCGGGACGGCAGCTGGCTTGGTTGGTCGGATGCCCATAGCGCCCTGGAGTCCGTCAACACTATTGATGTGGGTACTCATATCACACCAGTTTATGTTTTTCCTGTAAATATGATCAAAAGATTATTGAATTTTCATCTGAGTTATCGGTTTAGGCGATCGATGACAAGGTTCTGTCGACAGAATTGGGTAGAGTGGAAATAAAAACGGTGGACGCACAAGAATCTTTTGAAGGCGGGGTAACTGTGCTTGTGTCAGGGTATCTCATTGGAAACGATTATGTCAAGAAGAACTTCATTCAATCCTTCTTTCTCGCACCTCAAGAGAATGGATTTTATGTCTTGAATGATGTGTTCAGAGTTGTGGAACGGGAAAGCCACCACCAAGAGCAGCAGCATTTGCCGAATGGTGCCTGTGCACCTCTTGTTGACGATGATCATGGTTGGTCTTTTCTCTTTTCGACTTCATATCCTAGGCTCAGGCTCCATTGCTATTTCATGTTTATTTTTTTTTTTCACTTTTTATGCAGATTTGCCATCAGAAGATGTCACTGAAGACCAAACAGTTCCTTTGCCGGTAGAAGATGTCTCTAATCCTTCTGAAAATGGAGAAATTGAGGAAGTGGCAAAACCTATAGTTGATGTTATTGTGGATGACGCTAATGATTCTCAGCCACGGTTGGTTAATTCGGATGTTGAAATTGTGCCAGCCAATGTGATCGAGGAAGCTACTCAGCCCCAGGTTGTTGATTCAAATGTTGAAATTGCACAAAATGTTGCCAGTCCAGAAGTTGTCAAAGATTCTCAGGAGGAGGCAGTGGATTCAAAACGATCATATGCTTCAATCGTAAGTAATTATACACTGGTTGATTTTTACAAAATGCATGGTTTGTTTGGCGTGCTTAGTTTTGGAAATTGCAAGCTTTATTGGGTTGTATCCATAGAACTAGGATCATCTAGTTTTTTTTTTTACATATGCCTTGGCGCAACAGTAAATTTGTTTCCACGTGACCTTGCTGTCACAGGTTTGAGTTGCAAAAACAGCTGCTTGTAAAATGCAAGGTAAGGCTGCATACAATAGACCTAATATGGTCTGACCCTTCCTTGGGACTTTGCACTGACAAGAACTTTGTGTGCACCGGACTACACTATTACTAAAAAGGACCAACTTAAATTATGTTATTAAGTTTTCATAGTTTTTTTGTTGAAAATTTATTTCATAATATTGTCTTGATGTGTCATGGATGTAGGTGAAACTCATGAAAGAAAAATTCTCCGAATCAGCTCCTGCGCATGCCCCCTCTAAGCCCATATCCATTAAAACTGAACCACAAGCCACCCCCGCACCCACTGTTGCTCAAGTATCCGACATGCCTGAATCCACTTCTACTGTTGCTGATAGCAGCAAAAACCAAGAAATCGCAGAAGGTAATAACTACTTGAATTTGATTTGTTTTTGTTTTGTCAAATTTCATATTGTGTTTTCTCCATTTTAGCAGATGGGCATTCGATATATGTGAAAAATCTTCCTTTGGATGCAACTCCTGCTCAACTCGAAGAAGTGTTCAAGAAATTTGGTCGTATTAAGCCAGATGGTATCCAAGTTAGAGGCAATAAGGTTATTATTCTTTGTTTTATCTGAAATCTTTTTCAGTCTTCGCTTTACTGTGATCTGACAAAATTCTTTAAATCATATGCAGTTACAAGGTTTCTGTTTTGGGTTTGTACAGTTTGAGGCGGCAACTGCTGTTAGCAGTGCGATTGAGGTGATTCTTATGAGATTTAACAAGTTTGACATTATTTTGCTTTACTTCATATCGAAATGTTAATTCTAAGATTCATTTTCCAATATAGCAATCGAATGATTTTAACTAATCATTGGAAGTGCAACATCTTAATGTGGAACTAATTGTCAGATCAGGATTGGAATTAGTCATGGCTTGTATATGTTTTATCTGCCATTGCTTCTTTTTGGGGGGAACCTTGATACTGTGCGATCTACTAGTAACAAAAAAAAATAGAAACAACATTATCGGATCCTTTTGCTTCACATAGGGATTTAGTTATATCTGTCATTTAAAAAAACTATTAGAGTTGTTTACAGACCATCTCTCTTTATCTCATTCACATGGACTCACCTGTAAACAAACTGTCGATATAAAGAACCAGGGTATGTTGAGTTATACGAGCTAATGCATATACTTTTGTTTATCTGTGTTTTGGCTAATAAAAGGAATATGTGAATGGAAAGTATTTTGGTTAGTCACTTGTTTGATAAATATGAAGGGGAGTTTTGGCACAAGGGTATAGTTGCTGCCATGTGACCTAGAGGTTACAAGTTTGATTCTCAGAAATAGCTTCTTGTAAAGCAGGATATAACAGACCCTTGCATTAGTGGGAGTTTTGTACATCAGACTGTCCTCTTTTTACTTGTCTAATAAATATCATAAAATAATTTCTTGTTCAAATCGCAGGCATCACCTGTACTGGTCGGTGGTCGTCAAGTCTATGTTGAAGAAAAACGAGCTACGGGTGCACGAGGTAAAGTCGGCAAGGACTTCTAATTATAGGCTTCACATGAGTACTTTTTGATAGACTTTTCTATATGGATTACATTGCTAGTTTTTGCTTCTGTTTTTTTCCTAAACACTTGTCTTCTCTCCTATTGTTCGGAAAATGCAACAATTTTTTTTAAAAAAAACCTTTTGTACCATGGATTCAAGAATCATTCTTGCTTTGCCTACACAATGATGCAAACACAATCGAAAGATATATTTATTTCTTTTGCGAGCCGAAATTGAATTTACAGTTTTATTAGTTATCATAAGGATATTCAACACTTGAGGGACTCATTGGCATTGCATAATTCTCCATCTGCAGTTACTAATAATAGAGGAAGATTTCCACCAGGAAGAGCGTTTCAAAACAACGGGCGAGGTCGTGGCAACTACGCCGGGAGAGGATATGGTAGGGTGAATTTCAACACCAGATCCGGAACCGACCTTGGAGGTAGAGGTGCTGGTAGTGGTGCCTACTTAAATCGCGGCAATGGCCTTGTATACCAGAAGGTTGCTTCCATGGAATCAAACGACGGTTCCCATTAGCTCTTCCTCTCGTGCAAAGGGTCTTTCGATGGGGACTCCTTGTTCTTATTTGAGTTATTTTTTATGTTATCTTCTATATTATTACCTTAGCGACACTTCGACTTATCTTGGAAATTATTGGTTCAATTGGAATTAATAATATTATTATTGTGAGTTTCTGTTCATCTAATATTTGAAATGAAATGGGTTGTGAAAATATTTAATCCATGTCTTCTTTTTTTTCTTCTTATTTTGATATCAATATTTGAATGATAAGTTTTAGGAATGTAAAATAACTTGAAAATAAGAATAACTGGTTCTAGCACAAGTCATGATCCAAAATAAGGTCAGGGCGAGTCGAGCTCTTATTATTTTTTATTATTCAACTGTTTGACATCATAAAAATCTATTTAAGGGATGAAAGGTCAAAAGCCTTTGGAGTCCTTTCTCGTCAAGAATGGAATGACGGAAAATATTTAATCCATGTATTTTGCTTATTTGATATCGATATTGGAATGATATGGTCTAGGAATGTAAAATAGTAGCAAACATAGAATAACTAGTTCAAGGACAAGTCATGCACGCATATAATATTTCTTAAAATTTTATTAAATTCATTCAAGTGTCGATCTGAACTATTAAAAATTCCTTTTGACAATAACTTTTGAGTAATTATTATTGATTATTAAGTAATAAATAATTTCATCTTAATCTTTGATATCCCTTGCAGCAAAAAGCGAAACTCTCGCCCCCAGGGCCCCCACCGACCGGCCCCACGATCATTGTGAGGGAGGTAAATCGCAGCACCTGAGCTAACATGGGACGGAACATGACTAGTATTCAAATATACATACGATTCCTTTTGAGAAGAAAAACTTTCCAAAAAAGATTATAAGGAACTACATCTACGTAAATTTCCATTCCTGAAGATCTTTCAGGAGTTGGAAAATTGAAGTGCAATCGAGTCTGTTAAACCACAATCGAAGAACAGAGGAAGAGTTTCACTTAGCTAGGCGTGGCATTGCTATCGAGGAACCTGGTGTCGCATTGGGCAAATCTAGCTCACACAAAAATTTTAAAACCTTGCCACTTTACGTCTCCCTCCTTGACCTCCTAGGTCGAAGGCCAGATGCATCGTCAACCTTTTCATTCTCCTCTTTGTCCTCTGCACTCCCTGGAGCATCGTTCTCAGCGGTTTTGATGTTGGTTTCAGAAGTCGATACTACAGGAGCCTGTAAAATGTAAGAAGGTTGATGGAGTTAAAAGATAGGTCAAGAGGCAATTTGCATTAAGCCAGAAGAAAACTAGCAGTGACCTGAGTCTTCTTTTTGCCAAAGAGAAGCCTGAATATAGCCGTAACAAATACAATTAATATGGAAATCAAGACTCCGATGGTGAGAGTAGGTTGTTTCTCTGCCTTATCGATAACATCCTACAAAAGAAACCAGTCATCAGACCTGAAAACAAAAAAGACTAGATTTCTTGACTCGATATAAGGAATTGAAAAAAAAAAAAACTGAAGAAAAAAACTTGGAGCAATAGCTCACTATGATTTTAATCTTGTAGGGCTCCAAGAAAGGAATGTCTGCTATCTTGTAAAGGAGATCGAATATGTTCTTCTGCAATAAAGAATGGAAAGATTAAGAATGTGATGTTCAACGAGAATTAACTTGGAGCAACTAGATTTAAAAACTAGAGTTTGTAGATGGGAACGTCACCTGGAAACCTGAAAGAGCATCTCTGAACCCATAAGTTGCTTCTTCAGTCTCCTCTTTTTCTTTCTCAGCCTTGTATTTAGGTTTCCATGTCTCCAGCCGATAAGACTCAGCAACCTTCTCATCACTAGCTACCAAAATATTGTCAAACAGAATGCCATCCTGCATAGTCCATATCTCAATACCAATGGCAGCAATGGACTCAAAATTGGGCTTGTCAAGTTCAAAGTATTCAGGGTTATCCATCTCTTGGGGTTTCCAGATACCCTTGTAGTTTGGATTGTCAATTAGAGGAGCAGACCATTTTCCCTTGTATGCTGGGTTCCTCTTCATGGGTCTCTTCCACTCTCCACATCCAGGTGCTTCTTCACACTTTGGGTTGTCTATCTTTGGTGCTTCCCATTCTCCATCCTCTTCGTCATCCCAATCTTCTGGCTTTGTGGCTTCAGGGTCATAAATTTCCTCAGGCTCATCATCCAACCATCCTTCCGGCTTGACAGCTTCCTCATCTTCAATCTCCAGTGGTGCATCTTCATTCCAGTCGTCAGGCTTTACAGCAGCAGAGTCTGGAATTTTAGCTCTTTCATCCCAGTCCTCAGGTCTCTGATCATCAGGATCAGGTATTGTCTTGGGTGGAATTAGAGCCGGTTCAAAGTCATCAGCAGACAAGAAATTAGCTTTTTTCTTCTCTTCGCCATCAATCAAAATTTTCAGCTCATTGTCAGGTTTTAAAATAGCAGTATAAACATGCGAGTTTTTGTCAAATGGAACTGATGGAGGATACTTCAGATGATGCTCCACGTACTTGCCAGTTTTAGGGTTCTTGTGCTGGAGGATAAAATGCACCTTATTCGTGGATCCACACTTATCAGGTCCAAACATGATGGTAAATGGGGACTCATTGTCAAATCCCTTAGGACTCCAATCAGCAGCCTGAGGACGGAGGTATTTCAGATATGCACCTCCACATTCAAGTCCATTTTGTAATCGAACTTCAAACTGAAGAATAACAGTTGCATCCTTGACAACAATTGGCCCCTCAAGTTCTTTGACAATGGCATATTTTCTCGCCTTCTCACTCACAAGCATCCCATAGTCTTCATGCCCATCACTCTTGGAGTATTTCCATATGCCTAATTAACCAAGACAACTTCGTAAGAAGGGTGACACTGGTTGCTAAAAACCATAAGCGAAGCAAAGAAAAAAACAACTGGGAAATAGCATACTTTTTCCAGGTAAATTTTCTGCCATGTATGAAACCAACATGTGGAAAAGATGATGCCACACCATACAGGTATTCAAATTTTGGTGGATAATACTTTTGATGCTTGCGTTATACAAGTTAGCAAGAAACGGGTTATGATGGTAAACTACTGGTGGTTGATTTCAGTAAACAAAACAACTAAAGAACATGGTGCTGATAACTAAACTTCTCATAGAGAATCACAAACTCCACCCTTCAAGGTAAAGAAACTAAAATAGTGCCTACATATTTGCTCAAAAATCTAACCTGAAAGCCCATTAGAACAAAATACAATTTGTTCATGTCATGAAAACCAGATTATATATGAACATCAAGTATCAAACCATAAACTCTCAAGATAACATTCTTACTAGAGAGCACATGCAGTGAATACATAGTTAAAAGAGTTTCCTGTGCCATATTGCTTAATTGACATTTTAGTTATTTTATCATAATTCACAGATTTTATTATCATGTTCCTATTCAGTAACATATTAGTATGGATCAAGAAGTAAATGCTCTATATCTCAGATTAAGAATTTTGATGAGGAAATTATAGTTTATTTATTAGCACTTCTGATCTTTCAAAATGCTATTTCTCTCAATCAAATAATTGAAAATGTCACATTCTATTCTTATTTAGTTTAGTTCTCCAATTTGAAAAAATGTGTTAAATATTCAGATCCTTACTGCTGTTGGATACCGCATATCTGAATCTGAGAAACATACAAGGAGTCAATAAAGTGGTCTTGGCCATTGGTCGTGCGGACTACACTCAGATTCGATAAGTTTTTTTCAGAAAGAAAGGCAATGGCACAATAAACTAGCTAAATTAAAAACTTATTGAATTGAAAATTTGAAAGAAGTTTAATCGTGGAGAAAGATAAATAGATCAAAGTCAATAAACACTAAATTCCAATCCTTGCAACTAAGAAAAACACTTACACAAAGTTTATCATCATCAAGTTGTGAATGTCCTGACTATTTTAGATTGGCTACATGAATCCTGTCCTTCAATTGAATTCTGTGTAAAGCAACATCACTAGTACTATTCAAATTTATTTAATTATTTTCTGTTATATTAATTGATGCTTTCTTTAGTCTCCCTCTCCCTCTCCCTCATATATATTTCCTTCAAATAAGTTCATCTCTCCCCTATTTATCAAACTTATTGATCGTCTTTGAACATATAATTATCATTTCAATTTAATTTCTCTCATTCTTTCCCATCATTTTCAGATCTGCGAACAGCGATCCCAGAATCATTTGCCGGATAATGAAAATAGGAAGCAGAAACCGAAAGATGAAGACTTCACTCTGATAACGGGAGATCTACTGCGAATTAACAACAGATCGGAAAATAATTTACCCTGGTAGTCCGCCTTGTCGGAAACGATCCACCGCCCCTCAAACGACTCATCAAAGGGCTCGAAGAACAGCTGGTTCAGAAACGACAGGTCATTAGCTACATCTCGAGAACGCCAATACTGGAAGAAAGAAGCAAAGAAGAGACAAACTACCGGATCCGACGCCCAAATCTGCAGGAAAGTGGAAACGATCAGCACCAACAGAAGTGGGGCGGCCATCATTCTACCGCTCAGTGGAGGGAGACAGCGGATCGCGAAGGAGCGAGCGCCCGCGAGGATCTCCCGATGCAGAGACCGGAGCAGACGTAGGAGCGAATCACACTCGCCGCACCTTCTCGGCTGACTCCTCTCTCTCTCTCTCTCTCTCTTTCCCCGTCTCTTGCCCCACGGGGTTATCTCGGCTGGTAAAGGCGTGGAAGTTTGCCACTGAGAATATGGGTTCGAGTCCGCAGGGCAACGGGGATTTATTCTCTATCTTTGTGCAAAAAGTCTCGGCCCACTGCGTACTTGCCACCGAGCTATCGTGATTTACCTCCCTCGTGATGACCCTGGGTAGGGTGCGACGGGGCCCTGAGGGCGAGGGTTTCGCCTTTTTGCCACCTCTCTTTCCCCGTCTCTCTCTATCGTGGTTAATTACAAAAAAGTAAACACAACGATTTGTTTCTGGCAAGGACACGAAAAAATTACCACGTCGAGTTTCCCAATTAAATGGTGCCATGTCATCAACTACTGTGGGACCCTCCTCCAGGAGACAGTTTTGCAGATTGGGTAGTAAAAAGGTAAACTTTGTGTTCTTTAATTTGATAAGATAGTTAAACTAAGGCAGATTGAATCTAAAATAGATTAAATTAGGTAGTAAACAAGGTAAACTTTGTGTTCTTAATTAATTTGATAATATAGTCCAACTAAGTCAGATTGAATCTAGATTTAATGATGAGATACCTGAATAATTCATAATCTTTATTTATTTACAGTAAACAATAGTATTATTTATCTTAAACGGTTTAATATTATCGGTCCTATTATAAAATATATTGTTTAAGACATCTACAATGTATGCTATAAATCTCTCAATAAAAACTCCTCCCTCACTATATAGGTGAGGTTTATAGTTTTTTTTATAAACCTGAATCAAAATCCTGGGACCATGCTTATAAAAAAATAGTGGAGAGAGGACAGAGAGAGAATTTTAAAAGAAGTGAAGTTTTTTAAAGAGAGAGGTTTTATGATAATAAAAAGTGGTTTTTAAAAGAAGTAAGGTTTTAATTTTTGATGTGATAATAATGTGGTAGAGCAAAAACTTCTCTATGAATGTTCTTATCGAGGGATCAAATATTCAATGAGACATTTTACACTTATTGAAATTTATCTCAAACATATATAAGCAATCATTTATATATATACCAACTAGGTCAACCCATGGTATTTAAATATATTTTTTTAATTGATGAAGACTCCCAATCAAGAACATCTTTAATAAAATAATTCCTTGATTTTGTCATTCGGCTATGTATTAATAGAAGGGTATTTGAAAGATATTTTATTAATTATAACTTATGTGTACAATTTTTAGAATAGAAGAATGTTGGATTTCTTGATCATCCGAAGTACTTATTGATTTATCCTGATGATCGATACAAAATTTTCATATGAGTCTAAGCTGGTCACTTAGGACTAGTCAACGAGGCAAACTTGATTTATTATTTTTTATAATTTTTTTTAGTGGAGTCATCCTGTTGATATGTATACGTTGAATGGATTTAAATGTCTAAATTTATCGAGAAAATGATAAGATAAGATGGACAAATTAAAAATAAAAAGGCATTTAAAAGACGTTTATTATAGGTTTTAAAATTAAATTTATTTTTAAAATTATATACATACTGTCACTCCCTCTCCCTCTTTAAATTCCTGCGAGAGGCCCCTTTAGTTAGTTTTATATAAATATTTGTACTAATTTATTTTGGGATTCATTTTTAACGAGTATAAAAGATTTTGTTAGGTGTCTAATTTTTATATTGAAAAAAAATGCTAAGACCAAATTTCCCATTGTATTTTGAATATCACTTTTAAAGTCGTGCTAGAAGAAAAGAGAAGATAAAAAATAATTTGATAGAGAAATTACCGAATTTTATTAGTATGGAATATACATAAGTATTTAGGATAAAAAAAGCCGAGAAAAATCTAAAAATATGAATTGTTTCATTATTTAAACCACCAATCCGCATATAAATAAATCATCAAATAATAAAAATTTAAATAATTTTTTTAAATGATGAAGACTAACAATAAAGAACATCTCTAAAAAAAAAAATTCTTTTGATTTAGACATTCGATTACGTATTAATGGAGGGGTATCTGGAAGATTTTTATTAATTATAACTTATGTGTACAATTTTTAAAATATACGGATGTTAGACTTCTTGTCGTGAGTACTTTTAGATTTATCCTAATAGTCGATGAAAAATTTTCATGGGAAATCGAATTGATCATTTTAAGACTAATTAATGAGACTAACTGAATTTATTGTTTTTTTAATAGAGCTACTTTATATATATATACGTTAAATGAATTTAAACGTCTAAATTTATCGAGATCATAATAAGGTAAGATTGAAAAATTAAAAATACAAGAGGCATTTGAAAAACATTTATTATAGGGTGTAAAATTAAATTTATTCTTAAAATCATATACATACTCTCTCTATATAAATATTTGTTCTAATATATTTTGGGCGAATTTAGGGTGAGAATCAGGCACTTCTCAAGTCACTATGATGAAAAATTAGGGAGAGAAATTCATGAAACAAGTTTTATTAAAATTAAAAAATACATATTAAATTATATGACACACTAATAATATTTAGACCCCTCTTGGAACTGGCTTAAGGCAAGCACCTTTTGGACCTCACCTCAAGTCCAACCCTGTATACATACTCCCTCTATATAAGTATTTGTTCTAATATATTTTGGATCTATATAAAATATTTGGTTAGGTGTCTAATTTTTTCCATATAAAAATTCTAAAACCAAATGTCTGTATTTTGAATATCATTTTTAAAGTCTGCTAAAAAAAAAAGAGAATATAAAAAAGAATTTGATAGAGAAATTCCCATATCTTATTAGTATGGAATATACATAAGTATTTAGGGTAAAATAGACAGAAAATCTAAAAATATGAACTGTTTAATAATTTCAACCACCAATCTGTACAGTATATTATAATATATAGTGGCACATCTAGAAAAAAAGTACGAAGGTGTTCAAAGAAAGGAGCTGGAGCTTGTCTTCCTTCTCATTGCCCCTTGGATTACAGTATATTGATAGAATTTTCCGAGAGCAAGGGGTGCTCAAGTACACCCTCGCTCCCCCTAGATCCGCCACTGAATTAATATAAGATTAAAACAATTTTATTGTATAATCATAATTTACTTCAATGTACTTGTGGTTTAATTACTGTATTTATATATTACAATTTTAATTCTAATATACTTAAAATTTTAAAATTAACGTTAAATAACATTTAGAAATTAATATTCTCAATAATTTGTTTCTATAAAAAGAGATTAAGTTTACTATTAGACAGCGTCAAAACCGGCACCATCAACTCCTCTTTCTTTTTATTCACTTCCGCCATCTCTGTCTCCTTAACTCCTCTGTCTCTCCCTGTCTCTCGATGTCGACTGCCAACATCGAGACCGTCGCCGCCTCACTGCGCAGCTTCTCTCTCACCGCCGCCGGAGGCAACAGCGGAGACCCATCGCCACCGAAGGTCGGGGAGATCACGGTGGACCTCCACTCCAACTCCGCGCTCCCCTGCCACTGGGAACAGCACCTCGACATGCAGGTGCCATTTCCCTCCCTCCTTCCGACGCGCCCTCTTCTTAAATGCTCCAATCATTGATCATAAATGCGCCGACCATCTCAAAATCCAATTTTGGAACCCATCTCGCCGTCAAAATCCTTCGTTTTTCCCGGCGATAGATTGTCATTAATGCTCTTGTCTTGTTTGTTAAGGTTTAGTTTTCGAAAATCTCATCGCCTCTCCAACTTCTTTCCTCTCGTCGATGGTGATTGCAGTTGCGTGTTTCTTGATCTTCATTATTTTGCATCCTTTTCGATTTATTTCCGTGCAAGATTTGATTTTTTACATCGATTCGATGAAGCTTCGACGCTCTTTCTGGTAAAAGTTAATCCTTTTTCTCGTCGATTTGGTTTTTTTTTTTTTTTGCAGACAGGCGAAATCCACTACATCAATCGCGAGACCGGCGTCAAAACGACGGAAGACCCGCGCATTGCTCCGGCATACTCCTCCGACGAGTACAGCTGCCGTTCTGACTACGAGGAGGTGGAGGACGACGACGACGACGATGACGGCGACAGCGACTCCGGCGACTTCTCCTCCAGCGCGTCCTCTGCTTCCCCTCCCAACACCTCAGCGCCCGCCCATGTCCTAGTGGCCGCCGGCTGCAAGGGTTGCTTCATGTACTTCATGGTCCCCAAGCACGTCGACGCCTGCCCCAAGTGCGGCGGCGGCGGTCTCCTCCACCTCAGCCGCAACGGCTGCATATGAACCATTTATCAAATTTTTTCCTCCTCCCCGTCGATGTAGATCACTAACAAGATCACAGCGATCGCCTGCTTCTAATCAAATTCGCGGCTTGTTCCTCTGCTCCTCCATCTCCTTCAATGCTGCTGCAATCTCTAACTAAATGCTGCAATAATTGCGACGCCCGATGCTCGATATTTGCAGACAGTACCGGCTCGTTCCGTAGTTCGACGGTGGCACCGGGACCGCTCGAGGCCCGCGGAAGTACAAAAATATTCCCTCGCTTTCATTTCGTAGCCAAATCAATGCAATTCGGCGCCCAGTCGCCAGCAAAAGTTAAACGTTTGATAGCAAAAACACAGCCTCCCTTCCTGCTTCGCTTTAATGGGCTGTGGGCATACATAAAAAAGACGCCCCTAATTATCAGGGTATTTTTTTTAAAAAAAAAACAAAGGTTCCGTTAATTGTGTCCGAACCTTGGAATCGGATATCACTGCACTCCTCCGATAAAACTAGACCGTCTCAATAGGATATGTCTGACGTTCTCAAGAGAGAAAGAGAGAGGACTGACATTAATGATTGCCAACTTGACGTACTGTTAATTTTTAATCAGTGATTGTAGTCATTTATTTTTCCTGTGTTAGTAGTTCTTTTTTATCATTGTGTATAGATCTTGTATTTAGGGATATAAATGAATTAAATTGTTAAGTTATTCGAAGTTTGATTTAATAAAAGTTCATTTGAGGTCGTTTAATGAAATTCGTTAAGATAAATAAATCAAATTCAAGTTTTATAATATTCGACTCGTTAGCTCATGAATATGTTCGTTAAATAAAAAATTAATAATTTTGATATTGAATTTATATATTTTATATTTTACTCATGAAATAGATAGACAAATATATTAAATTTATTTATTACATTGAAATTTTAATTTTTAATAAGAATATTATAATTTTCTCTTAATATATAATTTATTTTTTAATAAATATTTAAATTTATAATTTATATTTATTAAGATCGTTTAGGCTCGATAAATCTTGAATAAGTTCGTGATTCATAAATATATTCGTTAAATAAACCTCGAACTCGACTTGATTATAAATCAGTCAAACTCAGACATTCAAGAATTCAGCTTAACTTGACTCGATTACATCCCTACTCGTGTTTAGTGTTGTCTAGAGAGAGAAAAAAATAATTTCAATTAGCCTTATGAGAGTGATCAGTTCAGTTAACCCAGAAACTCAATATCCGTCCTCCATTTAAAAAAAAAAAATCGATAAATAAGTTATATTTGAGAAATAATTTAAATATCTTATCATAATATTATAATAGGATGAAAGAGGAAGGGGGAAGGGAGGAGGAGGAGAGAGGGGGACTGACATTAATACCTCTGAAGCGTAGCCCCCTCAACCGTTTTGCCCAGGGAAAGGAAAGGGACAGGACTTGCGACGGAAGCAGCAATGTCTGGCTGCTGTTGCTGTTGCTGCAACTTCTCAGCTCTTCTTCTATCTTGTGATGCTTCATTAATTCGTTTGGCTTTATCTTCCTGATTGACTCCTCAACTTGCTTGCTGTTTTGCATCATGACCAAATGATTTTTTCTCTGAAAGACGCGTCTTCCTTGATAACAATAATATAATATAATATTAATATAATGAATTTTATGGAAAATCAAATAAAATAATATTATGATACATTTTTTATTTTAATATTATAACAATGAAAAAAACGAATGTCATATTTTATACACCCTTTTGAATTTTTAATCAAATGGACTTCCACTATTGCCCTTTAGAATGATATAGTTATCTTCCAATATAATATTTGATATTATTATTCTTTTATCATTTGCTCAAATCATCCAGTTGTAAGAATTAGATAAGTTAGTGATGATGCCCTTTTTTTAGCTTTTTAGTCATTGAAGGATTGAGTCTCAATCATAGTTTACAGATCTTATGCGAGACTAATTTGGGATTAGTATCGGATTGCAGAATTAAACGATTCTACCATATACAAATTTAAATTAACTAGTATATTAACTCAATAATATTTATCTTTTAATATCACAAAATTAAAGAGTTGAAATTTTCTACTACACTGCAAGAATATAGATATTTATCGACGAATCTTTTTGTCGATAATACATGTGTTTTGTCGCTAATAAATATTTGCGACGATAAAATTTTATCTTAGGATCGCCATTAATTATAAACTTGTCGTAAACACATATTAGTAACGAATTTTACAAGTTCGTTGCTAATATTTTAGCTACATGAAACTATTCGTCTCTAAATAAATATTTCATCCCAAAAACTTTTATGATTATTTAAATAATATCTTCGCTAAAATTGGGAGTTTAGAGATGACATAAACTATATTCATCGCTAACATCTTTGCTGCAATTGATATAAATTCGTCGCAAACAGTTACGAGTCTGTGTATCAGAGAGGTTAGTGACGAAATATCATAATCTTGTTGCTAACATTACGATTTAGCGACGAAAATTAGTATTTCGTCTCTAAACACTTTGCTACGATTTATTTTCGCCGCTAAATAATCATAGTTCATCACTAAAGTTACCATGCATGGTTAGAGGCGAAATTGTATTATTTCGTCGCAAATAGTCATGGCTAGCGATGAAATCACCCAAATTCGTCGCTAACCACTATTTTTTTTTAAAAAAAAATGTTCTTTTTTGTTTTCATTCATATCCTGTATACAGATTTACAAACATATCAATCATCACAATTATAACAACAAATTCACAAATACACTAACAAATAACTCATACCTCAACACAAATATAATCACAACATTCACAAATCAAATTCAAAACATGTTCACAACCAACAATCCAAACAACTTCAAAATAAGTTCATAATAAAAAATCCAAACCAGTTCAAAACAAGTCCAGAACAACATTATATTCATATCCAAAAGTACACAACATCAAAGTTTAAGACTGAGAAAGAGGAGTTGAAGAGGAAGATGAATCATAGATCAAGAAATCTAATATTCCAAGTGTTAATCGATTAAGAATTTGTTCAAACATATCTTATCTTGATTTTATTGATTCAAACTCAGCTTGGATGTTTGCTAACTAAACTCTGGTGTTCGCTAATTTATCTTAGGTGGATTCAAGTCTTCCATGCAATGCAATGTTAGTTGATCTAAATGATGAGATGACCTCTGAAGAAGTGGACCTAACTGACTTTGGCACATTTCCAAGTCATGTGATGTATCCAAACCGAGCACTGATAACCTAATACAAAATTTTGAAGAAAATAAAACATATGACATTATATGATTATATTGAGCATCTATATAAGAGTCTAAATCAATAGTGATCCTGTCTGGAAGCTGAGAAAACGAACCTGCCGGTGTGACGTGTCTGGAAGGTTGACCGCATCCCCATGACCCGGTGGATGATCTGTCCGTTACGTTGACCGAGTCGTCTGGAGTCCTCCTCCGGTCAACTGTACATGTATCCATCGACCGGGTTCCCCCGGTCTCTGGTACCTCGGTGCTCGAGGCGAATCCCACAAATGTATGAGTATCCAGATAATAATAGAATATTGAAATAAATACAAAGAAGGTACGAGAACGTACCCTGGCCCAGGGGGGCGCCCTCGGATGGATGAGTGAGTTGGTCGTGAAACTGACCGAGTCGTCGTGACCCGGAAGGGTGGATGCCTCTGAACCGACCGAAGAGGAGCTGGGTCCGGAGGTGACAACGCGGAGCCGAATGTGGCATGAATCTGAAAGGTGACACACAATCGGAATACAACGGCGACACGACCGGCGTACGACATCGGCTCGCAGGCCGGAATGTGACAACGGCGCGTAGACCGGAACACTAGGCAAAGTCGGCACCAGGACTGCCGGTAAGTGCCGGAGGAGGGCTGCTCCGCGCGGAGGCTGCCGGCGAGGGAGCTGCTGTGCGCGCGGAGGCTGCCGGCGAGGGAGCCGCTGTGCGCGCGGAGGCTGCAGGGAGCTGCTGTGCGCGCGGAGGCTGCCGGCGAGGGAGCTGCTGTGCGCGCGGAGGCTGCAGGGAGCTGCTGTGCGCGCGGAGGCTGCCGGCGAGGGAGCTGCTGGGGAATGATGGCGACGGCACAGCGCCTACGTCGCGAGGAGGAGGAGAGCAACGGAAGAAGTTGCCGGCGAAGGCCGGTGATGACCCCGGCAAACAGTGCAAGATGGAGAGGAAAGCTCCCCCTCCGTTTCTCTCTCTCTGGCGGCGGAAAAACCCCCCTCCTTCTCTTTTCTGTATTGTGCCCTTAAAGAGCAAGAAACCCTTCCCCCTCAAATGACAAAACTGCCCTCTCCTCATATCTCTTTACCGGATCACAAGCCTCCTCTTCAAGTCTAGTCGAAGGAGGCGTGAGTCCGACTGACTGGACAGTCTATCGCCCAGGGCTGAACCGCTCATGATATCAAACTCAAATCGCTGAACCCAAAGTATACTGTCTCCAGCGACCGGTCGCTATAATAATGGTGTCGCATGAGATAGTACTCGTGCCGAGTGGATCAAATCTGTAACCGACCAATGCCTAGTACGCAGCCACGAAGATACCGACCGGACGATCGGAGTGATGCCGATCGGGTGGATAGACGCTGAGCGGAAGATGCTGAGCGAACGACAACACGCTGAGTGCTCGATATGTAAACTGACAGCCGACCGAGCGACACGTGGGACGCTGAGTAGACCGGCACGAGGCCGGGCGTGCGAACTAGATCAAGCGGTGTGGCCGAACGGATGATCGGAAAGATGTCGATCGAGTGAGTAGACGGCGAGCGGACAACGCCGAACGGGCGACAGAGAAAATGACGATCAGTCGATCATGAAATGCTGACCTGATGTGCTGAATGAGCAGCATCGAGAATGGTCAACGAGCGAACATAAAATGCTGGTCCGGCAGTCGAGTAGCGAGGAGTTGGCAATGCTGAACGAGTGATCGGAATGATGCCGATCGGATGGATAGATGCCGGACGAATGCTGTCGTGCGAACGATCGTAGTGCTGCCGATCGGATGTATAGATGCCGGATGGATGATGCCCTGCGTGGTGACGCCGATCGGTCAGATAGATGTCGGGCGGACGATGCCGCGCGTGCGACTGCGATGACGTCGATCAGTCAGATAGATGCCGGGCGGACGATGCCGCGCGTGCGACTGCGATGACGTCGATCAGTCAGATAGATGCCGGGCGGCCGATGCCGCTCGACCCCGAACGGGGGAGATAGATGCTCGCGACGGCTACTCGACCCCAAACGGGGGAGATAGAATATATGATATGCTGGTCCGTGCAGAGGTCTTCAGCCCGGGGGATTCACACCGGTCCGTCTGCGGCCCGACTCTTGGTCGGTCGCCCGGGAGGTTTATAGTCGCCGGTCCGACTGCGGCCCGACTCTTGGTCGGTCGCCCGGGAGGTTTATAGTCGCCGGTCCGACTCTCGATTTTTAACGACGGTGCTCGTTGGCGCGGATATTTATAGCCGGTCGGCGCGGCTCTCGATTTTTAACGACGGTGCTCGTCGGCGCGGATATTTATAGCCGGTCGGCGCGGCTCTCGATTTTTAACGACGGTGCTCGTCGGTATGCTCGGATATTGCCGGTCCGACTCTCGATTTTTAACGACGGTGCTCGTCGGCGCGGATATTTATAGCCGGTCGGCGCGGCTCTCGATTTTTAACGACGGTGCTCGTCGGCGCGGATATTTATAGCCGGTCGGCGCGGCTCTCGATTTTTAACGACGGTGCTCGTCGGCGCGGATATTTATAGCCGGTCGGCGCGGCTCTCGATTTTTAACGACGGTGCTCGTCGGCGCGGATATTTATAGCGGGTCGACGCGGCTCTCGATTTTTAACGACGGTGCTCGTCGGCGCGGATATTTATAGCCGGTCGGCGCGGCTCTCGATTTTTAACGACGGTGCTCGTTGGCGCGGATATTTATAGCCGGTCGGCGCGGCTCTCGATTTTTAACGACGGTGCTCGTCGGCGCGGATATTTATAGCCGGTCGGCGCGGCTCTCGATTTTTAACGACGGTGCTCGTCGGCGCGGATATTTATAGCCGGTCGGCGCGGCTCTCGATTTTTAACGACGGTGCTCGTCGGTCTTCAAGTGAGACTATATACCATATACCCGGCCGAACGGCTCAGGCCTTCACATCGAGCGCTGGGCTCGGATACCATATACCCGGCCGAACGGCTCGGGCCTTCACATCGAGCGCTGGGCTCGGATACCATATACCCGGCCGAACGGCTCGGGGTCTTCGGGTTCGAGCCCCTGGCTCGGATATAAACCTCCCGGCCGATCGGCTCGGGGGCCTTCGGCTTCGAGCCCCTGGCTCGGATATAAACCTCCCGGCCGATCGGCTCGGGGGCCTTCGGGTTCGAGCCCCTGGCTCGGATATAAACCTCCCGGCCGATCGGCTCGGGGGCCTTCGGGTTCGAGCCCCTGGCTCGGATATAAACCTCCCGGCCGATCGGCTCGGGGGCCTTCGTCTTCGAGCCCCTGGCTCGGATATAAACCTCCCGGCCGATCAGCTCGGGGGCCTTCGGGTCTAATACAAATCATATAACTGACAGGATAAATACCAGAAAAACTGACCGTGATCATGAGGATGGCAGAACTATCCGGCGTCGTTCATCTTCACGTTCCAGATCAGGCGCGTTCCCACAGACGGCGCCAATTTGATCCTGTCTGGAAGCTGAGAAAACGAACCTGCCGGTGTGACGTGTCTGGAAGGTTGACCGCATCCCCATGACCCGGTGGATGATCTGTCCGTTACGTTGACCGAGTCGTCTGGAGTCCTCCTCCGGTCAACTGTACATGTATCCATCGACCGGGTTCCCCCGGTCTCTGGTACCTCGGTGCTCGAGGCGAATCCCACAAATGTATGAGTATCCAGATAATAATAGAATATTGAAATAAATGCAAAGAAGGTACGAGAACGTACCCTGGCCCAGGGGGGCGCCCTCGGATGGATGAGTGAGTTGGTCGTGAAACTGACCGAGTCGTCGTGACCCGGAAGGGTGGATGCCTCTGAACCGACCGAAGAGGAGCTGGGTCCGGAGGTGACAACGCGGAGCCGAATGTGGCATGAATCTGAAAGGTGACACACAATCGGAATACAACGGCGACACGACCGGCGTACGACATCGGCTCGCAGGGAGCTGCTGTGCGCGCGGAGGCTGCCGGCGAGGGAGCCGCTGTGCGCGCGGAGGCTGCAGGGAGCTGCTGTGCGCGCGGAGGCTGCCGGCGAGGGAGCTGCTGTGCGCGCGGAGGCTGCCGGCGAGGGAGCCGCTGTGCGCGCGGAGGCTGCAGGGAGCTGCTGTGCGCGCGGAGGCTGCCGGCGAGGGAGCTGCTGGGGAATGATGGCGACGGCACAGCGCCTACGTCGCGAGGAGGAGGAGAGCAACGGAAGAAGTTGCCGGCGAAGGCCGGAGAAGGCCGGTGATGACCCCGGCAAACAGTGCAAGATGGAGAGGAAAGCTCCCCCTCCGTTTCTCTCTCTCTGGCGGCGGAAAAACCCCCCTCCTTCTCTTTTCTGTATTGTGCCCTTAAAGAGCAAGAAACCCTTCCCCCTCAAATGACAAAACTGCCCTCTCCTCATATCTCTTTACCGGATCAAATAGTAAATAGCAACCAAATAAGATGATTATGAAATGTAGACATACAGAAAAATAAGATGATACTGAAATGTAGATATAAAAAAAACATGAATTTAAAAGAACTTCAAATGCTCTCCTGCAAATCAAAGTAAGTGGCTTAGTGAATAAACTGAGAAAATGAATATAGCAATCTAATCACTATTTTAGTTGAAGATTCAATTTAATTTGAACATTTAGGGTATAAACTTACTATAAAGTTACTAGAATCTTTAAATTCAAATAATAATAACAAGTCAACACTTGTGTTCATGATTGATCTAAATACAACTTTAATAGGAGGTATAAACTAATTGTACCTATTTATGCACTATGTGAAACAAACCATTCTTCACTAGCATATAAGATAGTTATGGAAGTCTATAAGTTTCTTCAAAAGAAACTAAGATTATTGTAGAAAAAGTGAAAATTGTATTTGCAGTTATTAAGTAATATTTTCGTGTACCTGATCAATAGAATTTGTTAAACATCACTCTTATCATTTGCAATGTCTTTCTTGTGTTTAAACATATATAGCCAAAGGAGAAAAGGAGTACCAAATGATGATGACTCAAGAATCATCGGAGCAAAATCCGATGAGGACACTAGCATGGATCGTCAGAGCAAAAGCCGATGAGGAGACTAGGCACAGAGGAGAGAATCATCGGAGAAAGAAACAGCAGAGGAGAATCGTTGTAGCAGATCTCGCAGAGAAACGACAGAGGAGAAGGGAAGAATTAGGTTTTGCACGTATTTTTGCTACGAAACTCAAGAGCTTAGCGGTGATTTTAATTCGTAGCTAATATATTTGTGACGAATTTCTTATATTCGTCACTAAAGTATAATTAAGTTTGCGACGGATTGTAATAATTCATCGCAAACATGTGTTTCTTTTACAAATAAAAATAATTTGTCGCAAATACGTTAGTGGTGAAATGAAGAAATTCATCGCAAATGGTTTATTTTTGTGACAATTTAATATTTCATCGCTAACACCATATTTTAGATACGGAAAATTAATTTGTCGCTATTTTAATGATTTTTTGTAGTGCTAACACAATAAAAATAATAATATTAAATTTCAAAAATATTATTTTCGCTCACAAAATGATTCAAACAATTGATATATATAATAGAAGCCATTGAAACCTTTGATTTGAACAAGTAGACTAAAACTAAAACAATACCCATTCAAAGACTCATCACTTTGTGAAAAAGAAACAACCAAATATTTTTGATAAAAACTAATTCAAAAATAACTAAATAAATGTTTAAATAGTCTCATAATTATAACCCTAATTCTACAAATGATGAATATAACTTAGATTATAAATAGTCCAAAAGATAATAAAAAATTTAAAAAATTATAGACCTGTGAAAATACTTTAAACGATGTTTTTTTTAATATGAAACTGGATGATTATAAGTTTTACCCAATAATTAACTGTAGATCCCGAAGATACTTTAATTTAATATATTATAGGTGACATGATTCAACTTGAGATAAAAGTTATGACATCTAAAAACTCCTCCTGATCCTTCCAATCCTACACCAATTCCATTGGGAAAATGATCCTATACGATCCAAGATCGATTCGGTGTTTTGAAACGTCGGATCATGCGATCCTACGATCTTGGATTGCGATTTTGCAAACATTGGTCCCAACTTTGTAAAATTACGGATGAACTTCTCTTAATCGGTAGTTGACCTAAAACACTGAGCTGATAGACCATAGGTTGCCCATTGTGAGTACTTTCTGATTTATCCTAATGGTCAATAGAAATTTTTCTTGGGGGCGGACTAGTCACCCTAAGGATTAGTTAACGTAAGCTGAATACTTAGATGTTAATTAAAAAGAGAATAGTACAAATTCATTTCATACTTGTTGCAAAATTATAGTTATTATAATGTTGTAGTAGTTATGATTTTATAATTGTTGTCGTAGTCATAACAACTACGGTTCGTAGTTGCTTTAATATGAATGTCGTTGCCCCCAGGGCGTAGCGCAGACGGTGGGCGCATGGTATCTCTGGCGTAGTGGTCAGGGGTCGATTCTCAGGAACTGACGACCTGGGGTTTACCCCGCCATGCGCCTATGACCTGTGTACCTGCATGAACCTCCCTCCATATCCGTGGAGTTGACACTAGGGGGGCCGCTAAGGTAGCGGATCTACCTTTTTTAATATGAATGTCGTCGTCCTAGGGCGTAGCACAAATGATGGACGCATGACATTTCTGGCATAATGACCAGAGGTCGATTCTCAGGAACTGACGACCTGTGGTTTACCCCATCATACGTCCGATGCCTGTGTACTTGCATGTACCTCCCTCTATATCCGTGAGGTCAACACTAGGGGACCATTAATATAACGGATCTATATTTTTTTAATATGAATGTCGTCGAACAAGAGAAGTTTATATTATAACAACTACAAAAATTGTAATTGCTACAACTTAAATGTTGTTGAACAAGTATGCATTGTAACCGTTATAAAATTGGTTCAGGATTTAATATATGTTGTAAGAAATAACAATATTGATCATTGTATTTAAGAATAACTGTATCATTTTACAAGAAAATGAGTGGGATGAGATGTCATTTTAATTAAAAAAATGGTCACTTTCAAAGTAACTACTACGATTTATTAAAATGAATTAATGAAAAATCCTATAAATAAAACACTTTTATATATAAACCCCACAGAAAATGAGGGCGGATGACATTGCCCACCTTATAGCAATTTCGTCCGGACATGAACCTAGCAAACTTTATATATAAAACTTGTAAGTTACACACCTGCATCAAAGCTCGTCGACGATGAGTAAGCCCTCACATTTTTGGAGGGTGAATAGATAGAACTATCAAATTAAATATTTTATAAATGCATAAGTAATTTAATGTCATATGCTCAAGAGTGTTTGTATGTGTTCGGTTGATTATATTAAATATTAAATGAATATGTTCTAATTATGATAAAAAGTGAATATGTTCGTTCCTAGCGCTCCTATCAATTCGTTCCATGGCCAATATGGAGGAGGTAAATCACGGGCGGCTACTAACCTTTGGAATAGTGACTAGCACATAAGGGAGATATTTATCTCGATTTTATCGAGATTCGAACTCCAGACCTCATTATAATAACACTTCATGCACTAACCATTAGATCTATCCGAAGAGACAAATGAACATGTTCACAAGCTCATTGACTTGATAATAATTATGAGTTCAATATCAAACTCAAGTGCAACTTGAATTTAAATGATTTTTTTAATCAAATAATTTATGAGCAACTTGAGGAATTAATGCACCCTGTCTTTCATTTGCCTACGAAATTGGGGTATTGAAACTTCATGTTTTTTTAAAAAATTCAGATATCCAATAAATTCTTGGAGGGTTAGTACATTAAATGATTAATGGTATTTTCAGATAAATTTTTTGACTCAAGACTTCTAAAGCCAATAAATATATTTTGTTTGCGTCTAATCGACTGATTGAATAAATATTATCGTATATCAATAATGAATTCCTATCTAACTGATTGTTAAATTTTTAATCAGTTGAAAGTAAATATAGTCGATTGTTTTTTAAATATAAATATTTTGTTTATTTGAATTGACTAATTGAATCCCTCCATTTTTTTTTTCAAATTTTGAATCATGTTTACCGCTCTGGTATTGTAATCTTGAACCTAGCGCTCCTCCATGGTCCGTTCACCCGCACGGCGTTTGCGCCACGTACTTGTGGAGTAAGATTCTAACCAGTCAGATGGATGGTAAAGTTTGGAGTATCAATATGGTGACGAAAAGAAAAGGTAATTTCGTTCTATCTCTTCTTCTACCTCTGTCTCCATCGGGCGAACGCCGGATCGTCCCAGAATCCTCTCCATCGTCAGTTCTTCTCGGCATGGCATCGACCAGGGCTTCCTCCCTCCGGTACGATGCCGTCGATTCGCGTTCCTCCTCAGGCCCCTCCCCTCCCTCCTCCGATCGCAAGAATTCCGGCAAGAACCTATCCTACTTGCGCCGTCTCATCGGAAATGGAGGACGCCAAGCAAACTCAGATCCTGTATCTGCAGCCGTGCCCGTGACAGAGAACTATTCTAGATCCCTCGTCAGGGCGCGGGATGCCAAGAACGGGCATAATAACTTTGGGAGCTTGGTGAAGAAGCTCATGGAGAAGCGGACTAACCCAAAGCTGGGATCGAGGGATCGCTTGGATCTGGTTGTTCCGGATGATAGGATAGTGGAGGAGCTCAAGAAGGGCGCCAAGGCCACGCATTTCTTGGGGTTATCGAAGAAACTTTACCAGAAGGGTGCAGCGGCGGAGAAGAAGGTGCTTACTGAGGTAAAGTCGAACACGCGGACGTTGGCCATGGTGCTGCGCAGTGAGAGGGAGCTTCTCGCACAAAACAAGGAGTACGAGGCAGAGATCTCGGAGCTTCAGTTGCTTATGGAGGAGAAGAACAGAGAAGTAATCACATCTATTTCAAACTTCACCTTGATCATACTAAAGTTAGGATCTTTTTTGGCATCATAGTGTCATTGTATGATGTGGCTGTATCGATTTGCTCCAAGAATTTTCATTATTTTTCTATGTGCAGATTGAGAAACTGAAAGACATGTGCCTGAAACAGAGAGAAGAGATAAAGGCATTGAAGGATGCTATACTCTTTCCGGACGTTATAAATTCGCAACTGCAGGACCTGCTGGAAGAGCAAGACTTTGAACTGAAACAGGCAAAGCACGTCATCCCAAACCTTCAAAACCAAGTCATCTCTCTTACTGGACAGCTCCAGTGCCTCGCAGAGGATCTTGCTGAGGTAAATTTCCACCTCCTAAGTGATCTTATAGATTAACTTTTCTACAAGTGCATTGACGATTCTGATAGATTGAGGGAATAGCCATTATATAATTGCTACTTAAAAACCAATCTCTCATTTTTTTGAGCAAAATGTTTGACAAGTTCAGAGATTAACTGTGAAGGTTGTGAAAGTGTTCATCAAAGTTCGGCATATAACTACTCAAGGTTGTAAAACTGTTCATCAAAGTTCTAAGGTCATTAATCTCACATGCACAAGTATGTCGGTCCATTATCTTTATACATTAAAATGATATTCAATTTCTAAATGACTACTCATTTTGGGATGGAATCAACTTTACTCCAATTCAAAATTTATACTGTGAAAATGAACGAAAGATATAAAAATTTACAAAAAAAAAAAGAGTTCAATATTTGGCATGAGTTGTAGATTTAACTTTGTGGCAGACTTGCTTATACAAAAGCCTAAGAGGGAGCTTAATCCAAATGCAAATGCGAGAGCATTTAGGTGGTGCCATGGAGGGAGATATCATTGTATTTAAGTATATTTTTAAAAATTCTCGTTTGGAGGTGGAGCTAAGGGTATGGTTACTCTCATGGATGGCTATGATTCCACATGGAAAGAATTGTATAGGAATTATTGATCCTTGTTGTTTGTTTACCAAATGAAAAGTAGCGAAAGAAGATAAAGGAGGAAAAAGAAAATTACTTTGTAGCTCTTTATCTTTTCCTCCACTCGAGTTCACTATTCTTCATCGCTAGATGTCGTCTGATCCATCGTCGATCACTTGACTACAGTGCTGACTTCACAACCTCATATAGTCATATTGAAGGTTTGCTGATTTAGAGCAGTGTCAAACTGAACTTACTGCTCCTTTAAGGCTTTCCCATGCAAGTGGATGAGTGGTGGTGGCAATGCTTGTTGGTCGGTGAGGTTGCTGAAGTGGTAATACTTTGGAGTTTGATGAAGGTCCCGATGACATACATGAAGGTTCATTGTCAGCGATGACCTTCAAGAGATTGTCGACTTGGGCCAACCCATGAGCTGCAATAGTAGTCCCCTTTGGGTGCAAGTGCATCATAGATGTAGGAAGGGGAAGTTAATGTAGGAATTTGGTGTCGCTTTGAAGATTTCACTGCTTCAACTCAATTTCTGCTAGAAGCAATTTGTGCCAAATTATTATCCATGAAAGTGGATTTGAGATCCTTCTGCCTATGCTTCTCGTCAGCATAAATAAAGGAAGACATCTCAACTTCCATGTCAGTCTACTAAAATATTTCCTCTCATTGAGGTTAAATGGACCTTAAGAGATGGAGTTTAATCCTCCTATTCACTCCCTACTCTTTATCCTAGCTCTCAAGGACAATACTTCTAGAGGTGATGTATTAATTGCCTTTTTGAGTTTTATCCTCATTTTCATTTCCTTCTTTTTAACATGCCTCCTCAGGTCCAATAGTGTTAAAGGTGAAAGATTGTCTTTCATACCACGTTAAATGTGTAGACTCTTGGTATTTAAACATATTTTAAGAATCCCATTTGGAAATGTTGAACTTAGAGATTAAGTATCTTTGCCTTCTCACTTCCTTCTTTCTTTACAATATCCTTGATAACATAGAAAGGAATTTAATTATTCTTCAATCGAATACACAACACAATTATCAGCGTATATGAGATGATTAACTCCTTACTACAGAGTTTAGTAGATACATGCATAATGCATCTCATACGATACAGTATTGTCTCTCATAATTAAGAACGTGATCAATTTCACTGTTTGAAAGATTGAATCATCTAAAGTTTGGTTATGGATTAATTTGCACCTGACTCTGATAATGTGTTGAAAGTAGGGATGAAAATGGGTACATAAAAAATTCATTGTTTCGGTGCCCAATTCATTTAAATTAGGTCTGGGTACCCTTGTAATTAGGTTTGGCCTGAATTAAAATTTGATTTAAATTGCAAGACCTACATATTGTAGATGTAAGTCAATACTATAGTTTTGTTTCTTATATATCATATTTGGGTGGGTTTAGATGGAAGAACAAATATTTGATTCTGCCATCTGTAGACAACTAAGTATGCAATTGCACCAAAAGAGATATAATTCATTGATTGGAGTCACCCAGCTCTGTAGATTATAGTTTGATTATGGAGTAGAAAGAAATGAAGGGGAGGTTTAGCGCAATAGTAAAATTATTGCCATGTGACCAAAAGGTCACAGATTTGAATCTTGAAAATAGCCTCTTGCAAAAAAACAACCCTTTTTTTATGGAGTAGAAAGAAATAACATCATATATTCTTTTGTTGTGAACTTTTATGCGATATCGTAGCACTTCATTTTTTTTCTTCTTTCCGATGTTCTTATGTGAATTTAGTAGATAATCTTCTTAAGCATTAATGTTCATTCAACATGATCTAAATGAACAAAAAACTAAAAAGTGGAAAGAAGAAATAAGCAATGCTCAACTATGGTGTCAAGGATTCTGAGATGTCTCATAATGTACAATTGAATCATCGATTGGGAGACTATATAAAAATTCTGACAAGTTATGTAATGAATTATGATTAGATTAATCATGTATGAAGATCATACAGACATCTTTTAGGTGTTTGACTTTGCGATGATGAAATTTACTTTCTGATAACAGGTGAAGTCTAACAAATATGGTGCTAAAACGTTGTCAGTCGGACAACTAAACTCTCCAAGAACCCCAAAGTTCTATCAGGAGGCTGCTAACCGATTGGTACTCTTTGATCCTTTTACTTTCCTCAAAATAGTTCAAAAATCAAATTACAAAGAAATTAGCAAACAAAAAGGGAAATAGTAGAAAAATTTTATTTCCTCGCATTATTCGATACACATCATTATAGTAAACATTGAGAATACCTTTTTTTTAATACTGATCCTAAACATTGAGTTCCTTTCTATTAAAATAACTTTTGTGAAGGTAAATCTGATTCTCACACGGTTTCACAGGAATATAGCTCTGAAGATCATATTGGTTCCGAACATGGAAGCCCAGATGAGATGTTCCTCAAGGATTTAAACCCATGTTTAACTCCATGCTTTTCGAAAACAAAGTCTCAGGTAATAACCATGTCTAGAAATTGAAGTCATCTTATATTCTCTATTCAAGTTTATTTGTGCCAAAAAAATCTGGATTGGCTTCTGACTTGTGGTTGCACAATTTCTAGGAAAAAGATGAATTGATTCACGACGCTCCGGAAAATGATAGATCGTTCAAGTATAACACACAAATGAGCCCCAACATGCCTTGTGCTTCCCGTGGAGGAACACTGTCAAAGAGTTCAGAACATTGCCTGAGGCCTAGCTTGGTTAGCAACAGCTTAAAGAAGGTTTACAAATCAGATGAAAACAAAAATTTGATTGCAAAACCACGCCGCCCAGATCTTTCCTAAACTCGATGGTTTTCTCTTTTATTGTTTGTCATCGTCTCTACTTGTTTTCGAAGTATTTACAAGTTCTTTGTATTGTCATTGTATCAGCTGTGTGCCCTTGCACATCTTGTATCGATTGGCATATAAGGAATTTGTTTACGTGGATTGCAATTAGCGTGTCAAAAATGAATTTGATTTGTCAATTTGACTTGAATCGATAAAAAAAAAAATGATAATTTCAATTAGTTTCATTGATTATTTCTGGAGTAATCGATTTGATTTTATGAAAATTTTTCATCGGTTATCATGATAAATCGGGAAGCGCATGTAGCGACTAGCTCAGAAATCAGCATCTTTTGATTATGTTTCTCATTGGAGGAATATTTTTTATAAATACACCGTAGTTGGGTTCAATTTTGAATTATATTGAAATTTTTTATAATATGGTTACTTGGATCCAATTTTAACTTATTTATTCATCTGAATTGATACCCTAATTGTAATGCATTACTAAATAAATATTACATATTAATTTCTAAATTAAGTAAAGAAAAATAATGTATAAGTGTATAAAGAAGAAAAATATAAGAGCATTTTCAATGGGATGTTAAATGGGTATTATAATGCTCATTTAATGGGGGTGAATCCTCTAGTCCGCATAGGCTGGACTAATTCATTAGTCCAGCTTTTGCATTGGTGGGGGCAATGGACCTCCACCTCTTAACTGGTGGAGGCCATTGCCTCCCACCAATCTCCTTGTCTTGGTCCAGGAGCGGACCAGGACAAGGGGACCAGAGGATCCGGTCCCCCATTTAAGACCCTCTCTCTATTGTGAGTGGGCATTATAATGTCCACTCATAAGAGAGTGGAGAGAGGTTGTTCAAAGGTTTGAACACTTTCTCTATTAATTTTTTAATATTTTTTTAAATTATAAATTTTTTAATATTATTTAAAAAAATTAATAAAATGGATGAATAAATGGATGATGAGACCCATAAATAATGAGTGTTAATGTTAAAAGGGATGTAAGTGAAAGAGATATGTTGTTATAATGAGTATATGATAGTGGACCCCATACTTTTTGATAAGATGATGGATATTATAATGGATTAGCGTGGATACTATAAGAAGAGAAAAGTAAAATTACCTAATTTTATTAGGTAAAGTTGAGGTAAACCATTAATTATTATAATATTTTTAATATCATAATATTATTTATTTTCAAATATTTCAACGCGTGTTCCCATTACATGGGCCCAAAGCCCACCGCATTCGTCCTGTTTCAGACGGTGGCGGATTCGTAATTTCGCCCACGAGGCCGGCTATAAAGCTACGCCTCCGGCGAAAAGTGACCCGGTGTTACTGAAACCCTAAAACTGTAACCAAATCGCGATGGCGAAGCCTACTGCCTCCTTGGAGAAGATTAAGGATTTCTGGAACTCTCAAATCAATGACGAGGCCAATTGGGCCTTCAACATGGTAATCTCATATCTATCCGGTCGTTGCCTGCGTGCTTGATGTTGTTTTAGATCGTTATGTTTCATTTTCTTTCTCCGTTGCTGTAAGAAAGGAAATTTATATGGTTTGAGATAACGTCACTAAGTAGAAGTGATTGTTTAATATTCTTTAGATTCTTCACAAGTCAAGTTAATATATTTGTGTACCTGGAATTTTCCAGAAATTATCTACAATTACCTGTGTTTATCGCAGTAGAATGGAGTAGTGCTTTGTTAAAAGTAATTGCATAGGTGATCGTAGATGTTGAAACTGCTTCATGATCATCAGCTAAATGTTGCATTCACCCTAGTCTTTGTTAACCACATCATAAAATTGTAGGAATGTCTGTTGGTAGGGTAATGATATGCTATTTTAACCCAAGAATGATTGGCTCGTACCAATTGTTCTGAAATTTTCAGGAGTAACGTTTTCAGGCTCATGAGTTTGGAATTGTGACATTGTACTGATCAGCTAGTATCCTCTATGTTGTCATTGATTTTCTGAGCGTATGTGTTGTATGTCATACCTAGTTGTATTTAGTTTAGTAGATATAAATGTACATCTCCATATGTGAAATGATTGTTCCTTGATATAGCTCCATAAATTAACTTACTGTAATTTTAGACACAAGTTTGGAATTATGTATCGTTCATAAGCAAGATTGGCATACGGCTGAGCATTGGAGGTTAACTAATATCATATATGTTAGCGCTTTTGTGAAGTCGTGTGGCGGGGCATTCCTCCTTTTAATTACTTTAGCAGATACTCCTTATGCTCAATACATGTTCTTTTACATAGCTGCATAGATTTAACTTAGAGATTTAACTGAGTAGTCTCAGATTGTTAAAATATGTTGCTCCGTCAATTTGACAATATTATCTTGTTTCAAAGCTGATTTCCTCAACTGATTTTCTTCAGTAAAAGAATGATCTTTTGTTTGTATTCATTGGGGTCCTCCGAATCCTGACATTGGTCAACTTCCATATGTAGTATTGTCGGGTGAGTTGGAAGAAAAGTAAAATAGATGAACCGTAGGAAGATGAAGCTAAGATTTACTCTATTGATACTTTCTTTGAATCATTCTTATGATAAATCACGTTTCTGATGTTATCGTAATATTAAGATAAATCAGTGTGCGTTGTCCATGGAGATGTAGGTGATGAACTTAAGTATCCATGAGACAAAAAAAGTATGTTTTTTTTTTGTTGCATAATGTTAGTTTATGACTATTTAAAAACAATTTGCAGAAGCTTCTACGCGCTGTTGGCTTGTTTGGCGGATCGATATTCATAATGCGCAATTTTGGAGATCTTATGGCTATCTGAAGAGATTAAGAGTTGTGTTCAATGGGCTGGGCAAAAATTGTTTGTCCCACTGCTATTTCTAGGATTTTTTGTGTTTGATATGAACTTGTCTTCTATCTGGCGTGTTAGGGATATAAACTCTAATGAATATCAATATACCATTTTGGAGATATCGATATAATCCGATTGTATTTGTTTGGATCGACTTGCATTAAGCCAATCATTTTACAATAGAGGTAGATTGTTTTTCTTCTTTTAAATTACAATTTTTAAAATATATTTTCTATTTTAGAGGGTAGAATGTCTATTTAATAAAATAAAAGTATTTATAGAGGTGGAATTTTTATAATTAAATATTACAAATTATTTAAAAAAAATAATTTTAAAAAATAGAGTAGCTGATTTTATAACTGATAATTTATAAAAGACATATTTAGATTTAAAACTTGATTAAAAGATATATTATATTATGATATTTATCAAATAACATATTTAATTTTTTTTTTATTCTTTTCATTCTACCACTCAATCATTTGTCTATTCTATTTTTTTCTATTCTTTTTTTTCCTTTTTTATGCATGTAATTTATTTTATCTTTCCTCTTTACAATGCACGAATCTTCTCTTCTCTTTTCTCCCATCTTCTCTTTCCTCTCTTTTTAAAAGATATACATACAAAGTATAATATGAGTATGATATGATTCTATATTAGGTTTACAGAATTATAGTTTAATGTGTTTCTTTCGATAACATTTTAACACTTTCGGAGAAGTCGAAATATGCAATGGACGGTACCGTTGGACTCCTTGCAACGTTAGAAATTCGAGACCAATACTCACTGATAGACCTAGAGACCTCGGATTGAACTCATTTCAGACTCTGTCGATTTCTGAGGCTGCAAGAAATCCAACGGTGCTGTCTATTGCATATTTCGACTTCTCCGAAGGTGTTAAAATGTAATTGAAAGAAATACATTAAACTCTAATCTCGTGGGTTTGATATGAACCATGAGCCTGATATGATTCATATCAGGTCCACATTGGGCTTGATTTATCTTATGGCGGATGTTGTCTTTTAGATAATTTTTGTTTTCTTTTGAGTTTGTTTGAGATTGTTATACCATATTTTATCAACTTTAATCGATATAATATGACAGAGGTTTAATGGGGAGCAACAAAACAAGCGAGAGAGTCGGAAGGACAAGAAACAAAATCAGAGCACTCTTACCGTGCCATTCTATAAATTGTTCTTCTTCGCAGACTCCACGTAGTATGTTTTGATGCTGTTGGTTTCGCAGGGAATGAAGTTTATCTACCACTTATGATGGCGCTCTTCAGAAATTTGATCCAGTCCTTTGGAGGAGGTTTAAACGGACATGATGTGCTTCATCAAGTCTCCAAGGTAAGTGCATTACAATCACCTTTTTAGCATTGTATTCCACGATTGGTTCTTTAAAAATACTTAATAGTTAAATAATGAAGTTTGTTGGATAAAGAATATTTGATAGCCATGAATCTGATTGCATACAGGTAGCACTAGAATATTTCTACCTAGCAATTGGAGCAGGCATTGCATCTTTTCTTGATACAAATATTTACTTGACTTCCCATTAAACCTCTGTTACATCATATTTGTAGATTTATATTCTAAATGCGTGATAGACGAATAAAATAAAAGCGGTAAAAACTTACAGCGATCTCCCGCAGATCCACAATCGGCAATGGTGAAACTCGCTGTCGGAAGAGCGATCACAGGATCGGAAATCCCTCCATAATTCCACAAACCAAATCCCGCCGCCTTGGATGTTCTCCTCTTACTCTCGTCGTTGCACACTAGCAATTTCACACACCCACTTGATCCTTGGACGCACCCCCTTTATATAGGAAAATAGACTAGGGGCATAATGGACTTTTTCATTATGAGTAGTGGGGAACGTGGGCCATGTTCCCACATCTCCACTATCCCAATTTCTAACATCTCCCACTCGTCCAAGGTAAATCACTAAGACTAGTTCATTCAGGTAAGTCACAAAGACTTCACATAGACTATTAGAGAGTTTGGTCACATAGACCATATGAGAACATCCAATCCATACTTAGAAAAAATGGTTCGTGCGACAGCAAGCACACTGAGCGATAATTGCTAAGAAGATTGTTACACCTTGACTTAGAGGCTCGTTGAGCAATCAATGCTAATAAAGTTGTTACACTTTGCTTATCTGCTCAAATAAATTAGAGACACACTCTGAATGGCACATAGCCACTTTCCTGGTGGCACATAGCCTTTATCTAGGATTCATCCAATCTTCAAGTGACACACAACCATTATCTTGAAGATATCCATGTCTTGCTATTTACCCAGATTAAATAATTTTCATTTACATCGATATGAACATCTCTAATCCCTTATAATGACTATTATGTCAAGAGCATGTTCCATATCCAATATTCACATTCATTTCTATACTTAACAAATATGTGTCGACCAGTGAATAACAACAAAAGATGTAAATATATTTAATCTTCCTTTTTAGATAGAATCAATTCATTTTAATCAGTCGCTTTCCTAGTTATGCTCCATAGACCGAATCATCCATAGCCATAGGATACACGCTAAAGTAGCAGACACTGATTAAAACTTCAAGTAAACAGCTAAATAGTCACTAAGGTAAAAAATTGAGATTAACATATAATTTCAAAGGTCTCACATAGTAGAGAAACTGGATTCATTCTCCTACTACCTTTATTGGCGCATTAACACATGTGGTATGAATCACATGCTACGATGTTATTCTCTTTACTAAAAAGAGCGCATATTGTCTTCAAATTTAACATCGTACAGATTTTGATCTAGACATACATAATGTCTAATCCTGAATTCAACATATGAATTCTAATATGGCTTTCAACAGGTTCAGTAAATGGTGGGTTCATTTACTTCGATCATTATTAACACATAAATGATCTCATTTTGACTCAATTATCAAGGCGACATTAACTTATGTATTTGTCTCTAATTTTATAATTTCAGCTACGTAAGCTGTTCCACAAGTAACGATCTTACCCCTATTTGTACTTAACAAACAGAGATGATTGTTCATGTGAGTGGACCAATCTCCACCTGCCAACATGCTCACCGAGATCTTATATGAATGTAACAAATACAACATATACACTGAATAAATTATGGCAAATTACACAATCATAACACAAAGTCTGATTGTTATTTCAATATTGTTACATTCTACGAAGTCCCATAGACTTTCCATGTTCTTTAAATGACTCTTTAGTCATTGGCTTAGTAAAAGGATCTGCAAGCATAACACGTGTAGGAACATACTCAAGGATGACTTTTCTTTTAGCCACAACATCCCTTACAAAATTATATTTAATTTCTATATGCTTACCTTTGCTATGATATTTAGGATCCTTGGAAAAAGCTATTGCAGCTTGACTGTCACAGTAGACAGTTACTGGACTCCCACTATCCTCAGCAATTTTCAGATGTTTCAGAAACCTTCTTAACCAGACTGCTTCTTGCACAGCCGCTGAACATGCCACATATTCAGCTTCCATAGTCGACAAAGCTACACAAACTTGTTTCTTGCTGTTCCAAGAGATGACGCCACCATTCAGCAAAAATGCATAGCCTGATGTGGATTTTCTATCATCTAGGTATCCAGCCCAATCTGCATCTGAATAACCTTTCAGATTCATATCTGATCCTTGAAAACAGAGACAATAATCTGTTGTCGCCTTCAGATATCTGAATATCCTTTTTACTGCCTTCCAGTGTCTCGGTCTTAGGTTTGACTGGAAGCGACTGACCAAGCCCATGATATGAAAACATCTAGTTGCTCACCTATGAAAACATAACCTTTGGAGGTCTCATGATATCTTATAAAGATACATTTCTTACCTCTAGGCCCTAGTTTTCCATACTTGTGAGAACTATCATGAACATAAGCAGCTGACCCCCAGGGTCTCAGATTACTCAAATCTGGTTTTTTGCCTGTCCAACGTTCATATGGGGTAGATGGAACTGACTTTGAAGACACTTTGTTAAGTATATAGGCTGCAGTTAATAATGCATCTCCCCAATAGGAGATTGACAAATTAGCATGCGCCATCATAGACCTAACCATTTCAAGAAGAGTCCTATTTATTCTTTCAGCTACCCTATTTTGCTGTGGAGTTCCAGGGATTGTCAGCTGTCTAATAATTCCTCTATCATTACATATTGTCTTGAACATATCAGACAAATACTCCCCTCCACGGTCAGTGCGTAAAGCCTTAACTTTACGTTTTGTTTGATTCTCAACTTCGTTCATATAACGAATGAAGCAATCTAATGCTTCAGATTTGTGAGAAATCAAATACACATGACCGAACCTAGAGAAATCATCAATAAATGTAATGAAATAGGAAGCTCCATGTCTAGCCTTCACATTCATTGGACCACAAATGTCCGAATGAATTAACTGTAATGTTGATTCAGATCTAATAGCCTTACCAAATGGTTTCCTAGTTGCTTTTCCAGCAAGACAATGCTCACATATAGACAATTGAATCTTAGCTCGAGTGCCCAATAGACCCTCTCTAGCTAACCGATTCATACGTTCTTGTCCTATGTGTCCTAATCTAGCATGCCAAACCTCATCAGTTATATCTACATCACTAGTTAAAGCAATGTTTGAAAAACAACCATCAATAGCATAATTGACATCTGGTTCTACATTAAGAACCATAAAACCATTTGTTAAAAACGTATTTGTTAAAAAACCATATCCGATTGACACTGAGTCAATCTTAAGTTCAACAGACCGACTGTAAAAATTAATACAATATCCTAAATCAAGAAGACACGTAACTGAAACAAGATTCCGTCGAATTTCAGGAGCATACAGGACATCATGTAGAAATAAAACTCTACCACCACGTAGGTTGAGTTTGCAAGTGCCGACTCCTTTGACTTCAACTCTTGCATTATTTCCCACATAGATCCACTTGTTGCCAGCTGGTACCCGACGGTACTCAACAAATGTAACTCGTTCCCGAGCTACATGGTTGGTTGCTCCCGAATCTATAATCCACAAAGGATAATAATCAGCTAACAATACTGAACTAGCAAAAAAATGCTCTTGAAAAGAAGACACACTTGGATTTACCTTTTTCGGCTCAGTGCACTCCCGAGCAAAGTGGCCCTTTTTGCCACAGTTACAACAAGTCAACTTGTTTTTAGGTTTCTTTCCAGTCTTCTTGACTATCTTCTTGATTGGGCCCTGTCCCACACTAGTAGCTTTCCTCTTCTTTCCCTTCCCTTTCTTGAACCATTTCCTTTTCTTGGATCCATATGATCCAGCAGAACCTACAGCCACATAGGCTTGTCCAGAAATCCTTGCGGATTCAACTCTCTTCGCCTCCAATTCTACATGGCGTGAGACGTCAGTGAAAGTCTTGATACTCTCACTATGAGTTAAGGTCTGTTTCATGGTCTCCCAAGAATCTGGAAGTGAACGTATAACTGCTTGAACCTGTTGTTCATCAGTCAACTCATGACCAGCAATTTTAAGCTCCCGAATCATGTTCGACATCTCCCTGAGGTGTTGTACATTGATACATTCGGACGCTTTTTATAGCTGTCAAACTTGATTGTCAGCTGTCGAAACTTGCTCAGACTTACTCCACTGCATTTTTCTTTAAGGGCTACCCAGACTTTATGAGCCGTAAGATATGACTCATACTCAAAAGCTATGTCATCTACCATTGAACTAATCAATATGCCATTTGCAGTGGAGTCCTTTTTCTTCCATGCCTTATAGGCATCAATATCTCGTCTGTATTGTGCAGTGCAACCATCTACAGGTACTTCCATAACCTAATTTACAGCCTCTAAAACTTCTTGTTCCTCAAGTACATATTGTATCTTGAGGTGCCAGATCTTATAGTTATCCCCATTAAGTTTTTTCACCTTTGTTGAGTTCAGCTATTATGTTTTTGGTTGCCATAATCTATCATAAATAAACACATTATTTAGTATTCAGTGTAAATCATATGTATGCAATTTATGATTGGCTTAATATTACATTGAGTTGGTTTACAAAATTAAGTGACAACTATGTTATCACTTATCATCCGTATGACCAATCAAATTAATATTAATCAATTCTCTTGCATACATCCAACAAATGAACTAATCATTTATCATATCATGAATTCTTTAATTAAATGAACTAATCATTTAATATATCATGTTTTTTTAATTAAATGAACTAATCATTTAATACATCATGAACTAATCATGCATCATGTCAAGCAAACAGCATAAATAAATGAACACATCATTAACATAAAATTATGCTACATATTGTTAACATATAACTAACTGACATGAATGAAATGGACTAACTATTGTTCATACAAAACGACAATAAAAATAACAGAACTCTAATAAACTAGATAGGCAACTACCACTCCCACAAGGACAGACACTAGTGCAGTGGCCAAAATAATCCCTCTCAGCCTGGACTCATTTGGGGTAATCTCAGGCAGGACAACTTCAAGGTTCTCTATTGGATCCTCTTCTGGTTCCTCCTCGATCATTTCCGGGTCCTCTTCAAACTCTTACGGATCATCTTCAGTCATATGATGAAGCAACTCCTCACATAATACAGAATATGTGACGCGTCCTTGATGACGCCCCCAAATATAGTCTGCTATCATCCTTGGATTTTCTGACAATGATTGCATCAAAGCCCAAATCCTATAACTGTCCAGGACTGGAAACTCATCTCGCTCAAGTTTCCAAAACAGATCATCAAGCCGTCCAATGTATCCGTCGACTCCATAAGCAGAGTTGTACTCTATCTCCTGAATCTCCTCCCTGAGCTGATTTCGTCGCACTTCGCGACGAGTCAATGTGGTAATCATCCGTGCCATCTGTAAAATTGAAAATAAATAAGTCAGTACAAAACTGGCTTATTTCAATTTATACAGGCATAGTACCAACATAATAAATCAAGAAAAACAAATCTTCTCGATTTTCAAGAGTTCAAGTCGACAATTAGAACTAATCTAATTGGTCAAACCCATTGGATCGGTTGATTAGGGATCCATATCCTAAGCTCAGTCCATTGTCCTTAATTAGAACTAATCTAATTGGATAGGAATTTTTGTACCTATGTTTTGTTACTTTTTCTCTAAGTCCATTTCTACCAATTTCAGACTTATTGATCAAACTCAGATCCGTTTGATCAAACCAATGCCCATTGGTTTAAGTCCGACCAATTAGAACAAATCTGATTGTTTTGATCAAATCTGACCTAATAGAACAAATCTGGTGATTTGATCATATTTGGTTCAAGTCCAATTAATCAACCCAAATTGATTCGGGTTTAGATCAAATTTATTTGATTAAACCAACTAATAATTCAATCTAAATTTGGTCTAATTTGACCAATCAGGTTAAACCCATATAATTAATTAAAAAAATGGACCAATAATCCTAATTTTAATTAATTTCACCATGCATATAAATTTTTTTTTTAACACAAAAGCTTAAAAATTTTTCATGAAAAAAAACCACACGAAACTAAAAGTTTCATTTTTTTTATTTAATTGCATGCAGCAATTTCACTTACGTTTTTTTTTATTTGATTTTTCTTAAATGAAACTGTCATTCCCCGGGGAAGTCCCTGTCCGAAAAAATTTCGGCAGCACCTCCCCTGTACAGCTGACAATATGAAAATTTATACATTGCCCTCAGGGCCACATATACATCGGGCAACACGGCCGGAACAATATTAATAACAAGCATACACACATCCAAACACCCACACAGTTTAATAGTGAACAACTCAAGCAATGATAAGAAGACTCAAAAACAACACTACTCAACTACACCCATAAAGCACAAAACTGATGTTCTATTCCACTACACTCATAAAGCTCAAATCCGACGATAAAATCAACTTACCTCTTCTGCCGTCTAGGCAGGCGTGTAGTAAAACAAATCCAATCCAAACCCCTCGATAATAAAAAAATCCATACAAGATCCAAATGTATCAAAATAGAACAAGTCTAAACATAGTCTAGTAAATAAAACCAAAAGACAAATAAACATCTTTGTGGACTACAGGTGACTAGCAACTGGAACTCTCTGGACAGCATCAACCTGAAAATAACAACGGAGGAGGGTGTGAGTCCAACACTCAGCGGGTATCAACTGATATGCATAATAAAGAAAATAACAGGCAACACTGATCATGCGTACAGTCTCCTGATACAAGAAAGATAAATGCAACTGAAACAAAACAGGAAAAACTGTACTAACCAGGACCGAGGTATAAGTACAACAGGGTCGTCAGACCGAGGGTGTCATAAATCCTGTATGCATGTCAATCACATGGATCCATATAAATGCAGCAAATAAATGCAGCAAACACAAGCAATAAATGCATCATGCATATGATGCAAATGTCATGGTCACCCCTGACGCCAGTCAGCCATCTCACACTCAATGGTGAGACCAAGTGGGTAGGGCTGTGACAACCGTGCACTCTAACGTCACTGCTCCTGATGAGTGACCGAGTGAGCGGGATGTTGTCGGAGTACACCTATCCTCCTACCCCAAATCATAAATGGGGGAGCACAATGCTCTCATCTCCCGGTACACGATGACGGGGAGGAATCTCTGTCGGCTACCACGCTGCGTCACACTACCCATGAGCGGACCAACGGAGCCAAACAGAGTCCAACCGCCTACCGGCTACCACACTGCTACACTAAACCAGCGGAGCCAAACAGAGCAGAACCGTCTGCCGGCTACCACGCTGAGTCACTAGACCAATGGAGCCAAACAGCAGAACTGTCACACACCTGTCTGATCTACCACTAACCCATGAGTGGTGGTGTGTACGGATACATGTAATTGGCGATGTGCTCGACAATAATAGAGCAGACTATCGCACAACATGCAATCATGCAATATGATGCATGACACTAAACATGGCAATATCCTGAACAATCCATATATAACTATAAAATGTGTACCACAGGACAATGAATCAAAACAAAGGTACACAGATCAGATAGGGTATCAAATAAACCCTAGGTCCTGAACATAATGTATAATATGGTTGTGTCACTACCTCTATAAAAGCATGTGTGATCAGGTAAGTACTAACATGCAGTGCATAATAAGTAAACAAGCAAGCATGTAACAGATCATGTAGTGACCAACTGAAACAAATGGAAAACACAATCATTGCTATATGTTAAAAACATTATTATGCATATCAAAAGACATAAGTCAAAGTACCCGCCTCCAATCGAAATGGTCCAATCCGATAATCGAGATACTCGTCTCGTATCAAAATCCTGTAGTAAATCGTACAGTTTAGCTAAGTTAATTAAACAATTAGCTAAACAACTTCCTAATCCACCAAACATCTAGGGTTAGTTTCATTAACCCCAAAATTACACCATTAGATAAATTCTAAACCTAAGTTAACAATTATTGCTAACATAACTAGCAAATCACCTACAACGAAAAATCAATTCCTACACTATACCTCAACTCCCAGCCGCTGTTGGAACAGAGTGAGCCAATCTGTTGTGATTCTGGATCAAGGTGAGATCAAGCAACAACACCCAAACAGAGAATCAAACCCAAATCCACAGCTAGGTATGACACTTACCTCCAACCAGTAGCCGTAAATTTCTTCCGCAAGGAAGGAGTCTGAGCTCCGATTAGGGGAAGCAGCAACAAACGATCCAAAATCTTCCTCCTAGTGTAAAACAGGAAGAAGGTCACAAGCCGATAAACCCAATTAAACAAGATCATTGAATCCATAAACTTCTCATCCCTGCTTTACCTTGAGGATCGCTGCTAGGGCACGGGAACACCGACGATGGTTCGACAGTGGCACGCAGAGACAAAGGAAGTCAGGCGATCGTGTGGAGACGGCTAGGGCACAGGGGAGGGGGTCGGCGTCGGCAGAGGAGTCGCTGCCGGTTGTTGGGTTCGATGGCAACACAGAGGGGAAAAAGGGCGTCGTCGGCGTTTGGGTTTTTCGGGCGAGGATCGAGGAAAATGAAGATTCGGCGCCGTGTGGAGGAGAGGATCGGAATGGCTCGGCAATGGCTTTACTTGCGAGGCATGCGGCGGTTTTTTTTTTGTGGCGCCGGTTGGGATCAGTTAGGGCAAGGGATCGGGCGAGGAAGCGGGCGCGCGCGGAGAAGAAGAAATGGTGAGGAAGAGGAAAAATAAAGAAAAAGAAAAGAAAAATAATAATAAACATTTTCTCGCTTAAATGGGTAGCCTAAACAGGCCTTTTCGGGACCCACTTTTATCCCCATAAACTCGTCCATACGAGCTCCGAAAAATTTCTAAAAATTCTGGAAAATTTCCTTATCATTATTTGCCATTTGTTTTCGGTATTTTACAGAAACTTTTTCTCACGAAGCACTGTGCTTCGGCATTTTCACGTTTTCTTCACCGATTTTTTCGCCACTGCCCACGTCGCACACGCCGCTCAAGCCACGCACGCCGCTCACACAGCGACGAACGTTGGTCAGCGGCCCATTGCCTCCCCTCTGCAGCCAGCCTCACAGCGACGAACATTGTGCAGAAATTGCAAGAGGCCACCTCAAGCATGTCGCCGGCCAACATAAATGTTGTCGCCGACCATGCACTACAAGAAAATTGAGATTTTACAACACTTAAAAGACAACGCTTTTTTTTAAAAACGTTGTCTTTTTCTTTTTAACAACGCTTTTAGTGAAAAGCGTTGTCTATTTCTTTATTTTCTTACTAATAGACAACACTTTTTTAAAAATCGTTGTCTATTAGTGATTTTTATGGGTCAAACACAACGCTTTTTAAAAAGCGTTGTCTATTAATATTTTTTTAGTGTCTATGATAATGATTTTTAAAAATCGTTGTCTATTGTCAAGCCCTCATCTAAATCTGGGATGATCTAAATCGTTGGATGCAACTAAGGAATAGAAAAGACCTTGGTTCACTTTGACACCCACCTTTCTCCCAAATCAATCCTACCGACTCACGCATAGTCTTCTCCTCCCGAATCCCTCTCATGCATATGTACTTGTCGGCTGTGAGTGGGAGATGAACTCGACAGTTCGAGCGAAGGGCTTCGGGAGAGCTTCAAGCGGAGGAGGAGGGGGGCTTGTGAGCGTGATTCCGGCGAAGGAGAGGCAAGTATTCTTCCATGGTAGTTACAGAGTGGAGTTCTCTAGGGTTCCGATCGTGATCTTCATGGGATCTGCAAGATTTCTTCGGTTTAAAACGATTGTGTGTTTTTCCGCGGTTAGATCGAGTGTTGAACGCAAGCTTTAAGCAAGCTTTCTTCCATTGTAGATATGGGTAGAACTTCTAGGTATGTTGATCCTGGATTTGTGTGTGTCGATAATGTTCTTGGTGGTTTCCGTGTTGCAGATCTAACGCAAGTGAATGATTTTAAGTGTTCCGTCGAGTTACACTGATGATTTTTGCTCGATGAGCACGGATGTTTTCTGGGTGTTGATTTACGTTGTCTGTTTCTTCTCGATTGAAAGCCCTTGGGTCTGCAAATTGTTCTTTTCCTGTGAGATCGATGAAGCTTTTCGTTTGGTTTTCAATTATTGGAGCTACAAATTTGGTAATGCTCAGGACTGCCATCCGATTTCTTGCAGTGAGATTTGTGGTATTCCATCCAGGGATGTGTGTTTTCTCTTGTTGATCAGGGCTCTTGTATCTTTTTTGTGATTTTTTGATGGATTGTTCGTTGGATCTAGATAAGTCGTCATGGATGTCTTCTGTCAAGTTTTGTACGCACTTGGAATATCTTTTTGAATAGTAGTAGATTAGAATGATTGAAATGTGCAAACTTGCATTTGGAATTTTAGAATCTGTTCATATGATTTGGGCATGTATTCTTTTGTATTCTTTAAATGTTTGATTGGTGCATACTCTACTTGAAATCTTGTACATGCTCTAATTAAATTCCAGATCCTATTCATGTGTTTAGTTGAGCAAGTATTTTAGTTGTTCTCTTGGATTACTTAAAAGATGCAGACAATATGGAAATTTTTGGATGAAACAAGTGCATGATGTACATGTGTAACTAGCCTATAAGATAATACCCAGATCATTATGTTCCTTTTGTATTTGTACACATGAAGCAATAGGTTATCTTTTGTTCCAATATCTATTTAGTTTCAAGATATGGATTACTACAATATGTGTTATCTCTAGATTATTAGTTACATTTGCCTTGTACATGGTAGCATAAGTTTGAGTTGCTCCAATGACTGTTAGCTTTAAGTCTCGGTTTTCTTCAGTAAGAGCTTAGTGATTTAGTTGAGAATTCCTATTGTTGTTCCATATAATTAAAAGATGTTGTGATCTGAAATATTATGGGTACTGCTGTAATTTCTTTTAGTGTAAATGCCTTATCTGGATTTGCAGTGGGGTGTTAGTACTTATGAACAAGGTAAAGGTGTGAATGCTGTAATTGGATGATAAATGTTCTCATGAAGCTCTAAATGTCCTAGTTCTAGTGTAGATGTAAATTGAAATGGTTATTGCCTTAGCTTTGGATTGATTGATAAGGTTAATTGCTCCAGATTATTGTTTCATGTTGTTTGTTGACTAGGAATGTATCCGTATAACTCATGTTTCATGTATGGATTGACATTAGTTAGGAGAAGCTTAGTGTGTGAGGTGACTTCGGAAACAAGTTCACCACACCTGAGTGTCTGTTTAGATAAAGGTTGGGTAGTATTTCCTTATGATGTTGCAGAAATGGGTGGAACCACGTGTTACTGTAGTAATTAATTGTTAACTATGCTTAGAGTAATCTTTCCATTCTTGATGCTTGAATGCTGGATTAGGAATAAAGGTGCTTTCACCTAAATTATTACAACTAGTATCGATGTTTCATATCAAATCTTAAACTCATGATTTTACAATCAGCTTGTAATCCAAGCACACAAGTTGTTGTCCAGGTCTATGTATATTGGTTATGACCAACTGATTTAATAGTTCTAATTCTTTTCAAACTTGCTGCATCACATTTGTCATATTACATTAATTGTACCCACATGATCTAGTGTGAAAGATATTGCTGATGGGTGATTAAGTATCTTATGTTTTTATTGGCCTTATTTAAAAGTGAATGATGCTGATTTACAATTTGGTTGGCAATGTTTTGTTTTGTTGATAATGTATTTTATCTTTCAGATTTTGAAGATACCAAAAGTATGAGACACTCGAATGTAGACAATTGACAATTAGGCTCAATCTATCAATCGTTGCCAACCCATGGCGATTATGATAAATTGTTCTTCATGAGTTATGCTATCATTCATTTTTTTTTTCCAATCTTACTGATATATTTGTTCTGCAATCTTACAGGACTAGCAACTACATGCTATGTAGCACTGCATCCGAACCTCAGAGGTGTAACTGGGAACTACTTCGATGAAGAACTATCAATAAGGCTTTGGGATTTAAGCAAGAAGATGTTAAAGCCAATAAGTAAAGAACATTTAAGTCAAGAGGATAAATAACATCTATCAAGATGCTTTAAGTTCATGCAATAAGATGTAGTTGCTAGGAGTAGTTTTGAGTATCTCCTAATTAAAATTTCTTTGTATGTGAGTAATTATATTTGTTATGAAAGTGTAAGGATGATAATTTGTATATTTATCTTGATTATTTATTTAATAATATGTTATTGATTAAAGTAGATTTGTTTTTATTTATCTTTTATTTGTCTTTAGTATTAAAAGACAATAGTTTAAAACCTCTTGTCTTTTGCTAAAAAAGACAACGCTTTTATATGTGTTATGAAATTGTTGTCTTTGCTAGAAAAGACAACGTTTTTAAAGCGTTGCAAAAACGTTGTCTTTGTCACAAATGACAACGCTTTTAAAGCGTTGTCTTTGATCAGACTTTTAACAACAGTGCTTTTAACAACGCTTTTTAAGTCACATAGACAACGCTTTTAAAGCGTTGTCTATCAGCTTTTTTCTTGTAGTGATGTATCATTTCCCTCAGCGTCGACAAATGACGCAAACTTTCTACAGGAGGCTGTCATGAATACAGTCACCGACCAATATCGGAGACAAATTCTTTGAGTGTTCCTTGGGGCCTATTGTGTCGGCAATTGAAGCATATCGCGACATGGACGCGATCTTGCCATGGTTTTGACGTCAGGCAACAAAATTAATCGGAGTGGCAGTAAATAAGAGGGCATCGATTTCAAACGGGAGATCGTACATGCATTTAGAACTAACTTGGCTCTGATACCAATGTACATTTATATTCTAAATGCGTAATAGACGAATAAAATAAAAGCGGTAAAAACTTACAGCGATCGCCCGCAGATCCACAATCGGCAATGGCGAAACTCGTTGTCGGAAGAGTGATCACAGGATCGGAAAGCTCTCTGCAATTCCACAAACCAAATCCCGTCGCCTTGGATGTTCTCCTCTTACTCTCGTCGTTGCACACTAGTAATTTCACACACCCACTTGATCCTTGGACGCACCCCTTTTATATAGGAAAATAGACCAGGGGCATAATGGACTTTTCCATTATGAGTAGTGTGGAACGTGGGCCATGTTCTCATATCCCCACTATCCCCATTTCCAACAATATCCACTAAAATTGACAAAATATGGTATAACAATCTCAACCAAACTCAAAAGAATATAAGAATTATTAAAAGACGATCTCCACTATGAGATAAATCAAGCTCAATGTAAGCCTGATATGGAACCATATCAGACCCACGTTGGGTTATTTTAGTTAATTTTTTCTATAATATTTTAACACATTTGGATAAGTTAAAATATACAATGGATGACACTATTCGATTCCTTGTAACCTCAAAAATTTATAGGGCTTGAAATAGATGTAATCTGAGGTCTCTAGGTCCATCAGTAAATTTTTCTAGACATTCTTTTGTTGGAGCAATCTAGGTGCCCTAGGTTTTGATGTTTGGGCAAAGGTTTAAGTTAGGTTTATTGTTGTATTTGATATGCATTGTGAGTGTGCAGGATACAAGTACAACAAGAAAAGTCCAAGTGTGATCTTGGCAAAGGAGGAAAGTCCAAGAATGAGTCTTGGCGGTGTAAGTCCAAGCATGTAGTCTTGGCAACGTAAGTCCAAGTGTGACTTGGCAATGGATGAAGCCCCGGAGGTGAGGAGCCTCTTGGCAAAGGAAAACCCGACAATATAGACAAGGCCGAAGGAAGCTCCAGAAGGCAAGACGTGAAGGATGGGGAGACATCCGAGGGACGCGAGGCTGATGGAGGAGGCTAGAAGGCTAGGTCTAGGTTGGTCGGGCGAGAACGAGTGCTGAGTGAATGTACTCGAGGCAAAATCCTAAAATTAGGGGTTACAGTAGCGTTACTGTAGCAGTACTGTAGAGTTACGGTAGCAGCACTGTAGCGTTACTGTAGCAGTCGACTGATGCACTGTAGCAGAGAGCCGTTGAGATAGTCGTTGGCACCAGTCGACTGGTGCATTGACCAGTCGACTGGTAACGGGCAAATCAGGTTCTGATTTGTTCCAAGCTCTATAAGAAGGAGCTTGGTATGGCCGGCCAAGGGGACGAAATTAGACTTGGTTAAAGCCTAATTAGTAGTCACCAAAGTGCTCAAGAGATCTTTGTGTGCCAAGAGGTCTTGGTTGCTACTCGGAAAGCCTAGAGGTTCCACTGTACAAAAATTTTGTACAAAGGTCTGAACCTTTTCCTAGCTACCATGTGTTCTTTTAAATTAAATTTTGGATCGCCTGCGGAACTTAACACGTTTGATCCAAAACTTAATCTATTCGTTCTTTTAGGTTTTGACTTGGGTCTCCTGCGGAACTTAACACGTTCAACCCAAATCACCTTAAGTTATTAATTCCATTAAATATTAATTTCCATAATTGGTTCCCAGTACTGACATGGCGAGGCACATGGCCTTCTTGGATATGGGAGCAACTACCACCGACTAGACAAAACCTTTTATGGAAAGCTAATATTTAATTTCCTAAAATAACTTTAGGTTAACCGAAAAGAACAATCAAATCACAAGGAAAAAGAAAACAAAAGAACACAACATCGAAAAACATATTCGAAATACTAGAATCGCATGCCTCTTGTATTTGGTATTATTTCCAAAAATAACTAGTATGATCGGAAAGAAAATTACTAGTTATACCTTTTAGAAAGACCTCTTGATCTTCTCGTATTCCTCTTCTAACCTCGGACGTTGTGTGGGCAGCGATCTTCCGAGATGAGAAACCACCAAGCACCTTCTTCTCCTTTCTTCAAGTTTCGGCCAAGCACTATGCTTCCAAGAGATGAAGATCTTTTCCACCAATCAAGCTCCAAGGGATGTAAGCTTTCTCTCCTTCTTCTCCAAGCTAAAATCCGCCACCACTTGATCTTCAAGGAGGAAGAGGTCCGGCCACAAGAGAAGAGAAGAGGAAGGAGGCCGGCCACACCAAGGAAGAAAAGAGGGAGAAAATAATAGAGTTTTTACCATGAAGCCTTCTCTACCCCTCTTTTATAATCCTTGGTCTTGGCAAATAAGGAAATTTAATTAAAACTTCCTTAATTCTTTTGTCATGAAAAGGAAAAATTTATTTTAATTAAAATAATTTTTCTTCTCACTAAAACATGGCCGGCCACTTATTTCCTCAAATCAAGGAGAGTTTTAATTAAACAAGAATTAAAACTTCCTAATTTGTTTCCGGAAATTTATAAAAATTTCTCCAATAATTTTATCCCTTCATGATTGGTTTATAAAAAGGAAATTTAATAAATTAAAATCTTTCTTTTAAACATGTGGATAAAAAGAAAGTTATCTCTAAAAATTAAAATCTCTTTCAATCTACAAATAAGGAAAGATATCAAATCTTTTCTTAATCTTTTGTAGAAACTTATAAAAGAGAATATTTAATTTTTAAACTCTCTTTAAATCATGAATATGTTTAAAAGGAAAGTTTTCTTAAAATTTAAAATCCTCCTTTAATCAACAAATAAGGAAAGATTTCAAATTTTAAACTCTCTTTAATCATGTAGATGATTTACAAATAAGGAAAGTTTTACCAAAAATTAAAACCATCCTTTTAAACTACAAATAAGGAAAGAGATTAATCTCTTCTCTTAATCTTTTGTAGAAAGTTATAAAAGGAAATTTTAATTTTTAAACTCTCTTTAAAATCATGATATCCACATAAGAAATAATTTTAATAAAAATCCTTTTTAATATTCTAGTGGCCGGCCACCTAAGCTTGGGACCCAAGCTTTGGCCGGCCACCAACATGGCTCATCCACTTGGACTTGGCCGGCCCTAGCTTGGGTTCCAAGCTAGCTTGGCCGGCCCCATTGGATGGGTAAGAAGGTGGGTATGCGGTGGGTATAAATCTCTATATACTAGAGGCTACGATAGGGACCGAGAGGAGGAATTGGTTTTGGTCTCCCGATGAAATTAAGCATCCCGTGCTCGCCCCGAACACACAACTTAATTTCATCAATAATAATTCATTCCACTAAAGAACTATTATTGAACTACCGCACCAATCCCAAATTACATTTTGGGCTCCTTCTTATTATGAGTGTGTTAGTCTCCCTGTGTTTAAGATAACAAATGTCCACTAATTAAGTAAGTTAGTGACAACTCACTTAATTAATATCTAGCTCCAAGAGTAGTACCACTCAACTTCATCGTCATGTCGGACTAAGTCCACCTGCAGGGTTTAACATGACAATCCTTATGAGCTCCTCTTGGGGACATTCTCAACCTAGATCACTAGGACACAGTTTCCTTCTATAATCAACAACACACACTATAAGTGATATCATTTCCCAACTTATCGGGCTTATTGATTCATCGAACTAAATCTCACCCATTGATAAATTAAAGAAATAAATATCAAATATATGTGTTCGTTATTATATTAGGATTAAGAGCACACACTTCCATAATAACTGAGGTCTTTGTTTCTTTATAAAGTCAGTATAAAAGAAACGACCTCTAATGGTCCTACTCAATACACTCTAAGTGTACTAGTGTAATTATATAGTTAAGATAAACTAATACCTAATTACACTACGACCTTCCAATGGTTTGTTCCTTTCCATTATGGTCGTGAGCTACTGTTTATAATTTATAAGGTACTGATAACATGATCCTCTGTGTGTGACACCACACACCATGTTATCTACAATATAAATTAATTGAACGACTACATTTATCCTAAATGTAGATATTTGACCAATGTGATTCTTATTTCTAGATAAATGTTTATACCAAAAGCTAGGATTTTAGTATACACTCTAACAGACTGGTGCATTGACCAGTCGACTGGTAACGGGCAAATCAGGTTCTGATTTGTTCCAAGCTCTATAAGAAGGAGCTTGGTATGGCCGGCCAAGGGGACGAAATTAGACTTGGTTAAAGCCTAATTAGTAGTCACCAAAGTGCTCAAGAGATCTTTGTGTGCCAAGAGGTCTTGGTTGGAGTTGTGGTGAGGTTTCTCCACCCACAAGGAGGTTGAGCTAGCCGGAGTTTGCCGGGGACTAATCCACCGACGGATTGAGGGATCGTCCACCTTACGGACACGCCGTGGAGTAGGAGCAAGTTATCTCCGAACCACGTACACGCCTTGTGTTAGGGTTTGTGTTTGGTTTGTTGTCTTCTTCCTTCTTGTTTTAGGTTAACTTTCGTATTTGTTAGTTTGCTTTTGTATTCCGCTGTGCACTAACATTATAGGAAGTAAAGTTTTGGGTGAGAAGCTATTCACCCCCCCTCTAGCAGACGTCAAGGTCCCAACATCTTTTTCCAACAAACTTCATTATTTAACTATTAAGTATTTTTGAGGAACCAATCGTGGAATGGAATGCTAAAAAGGTGATTGTAATGCATATACCTTAGAGACTTGATGAAGCATGAATTTGTCTGAAATCTGAGTCAGACGGAGGCCGGCGGAGATGACGTTGGTGTTGACGGAGAGCCGACTTTGACGCACACTTGTATGCGCGTCAGAAAGGTGAACCCACACGTGGAACCCCCAAAGTCTGTGGTAGGAGAACTAGTGGTACTTAGACTCTGCACACACTCAAACAAGCACCCGGAGCATTAGAGATAAAAAATCAGGGAAAAATTCCTAGCGCAGGCCCTTCGACGCTTAAGTCTAGTCCTTTTTCTCCGGGAACGTAGTGTACAATGGAAAAAATAACTGTTGAAGACAAATGCGGATGTGTGCGTACCTGGCCAAGGAAGAGGCCTAGGACCTCATTTTTTATATGACCCTGCCTACCTTTTGAGCCTGACCGCTGTCAGCGAATGTCGGGTGTCAAGGTCCGTCGGGTGAGAGAGGATGTACGATGATCTCCTATTGGTAGAAGGAAGGTTCCACTATCAGGGAGTGACAGATCACTGGAATATTCCCTAACGTATGACAGTTATTCTCTGACAGGATGTTACGATTCTTTGATATTGTTATCGCTTGTGCTTTCTGTCTTACCCAGGTTCAGCTACACATAGCCGGGGATGACGGCTCATATGTGCTCCCAAGACTGAGCCTTGATGAAGAGAATGAGCTGTGGTGAACCGATTGGGTTTTATCTGAGACTGCGGTGAGGGGTCCATCTTTCACGATCTGACCACTGAAAAGTCGGTCGGGAGTTGTCTTAGTGAAAGTACCTAGATGTCAGGACCTGTCGGATGAGAGAGGATGTACGATAGCCTTCTATTGGCAGAAGGAAGATTCCACTCTTAGGGAGTGACAGATCACTGAAATTTTTCCTGTCGTATGACAATCATTCTCTGACAGGAGATTACGATTCTCTGATATTGTTGTTGCTTAGTGCTTTCCGTCCTGCCTAAGTTTAGCTACAAACAACTCGGGATAACTGTTCAGATGTGTTACCAGGACTAAGCATTGATGAAGAGGATGAGCTGTGGTGAACTGATCGGGTTTTATCTGAGATTGTGGTGAGGGGCTCATCTTTCACGATCTGACTGCTGAAGAGCCGGTCGGGATTTGTCTTAGTGAAAGTACCAGGACCATCTATAAAGTCTGAGCTGGAAAACTCCAATCAGTCAAAGGCAGGTTGGGAACTAGTCCAAGCTTCGTCTTATGTGTCAGATCTAGGGACCTGCCTTGACTGCGATTGACTTGGAATTATGTGGAAGATGATGCAAGGCGGTCTAACGACTCCTGTCTTTCCTTGACTGTCAACTATCATGTTCTCTTGACTATTGACTGTCATATCCTTTTAACTTTTTACTATCACGTCCTCTTGACTTTTGACTTCCTGCTCTTATCGGGCCCCTCCTTTAAGCACTGTATCAAAGCACATCATGTCCGTTTGAAGCTCCTCCAAAGGATTAGATCAAATTTTCAAAGAGAACCATCAGAAGTGGTAGAGAAATCCCATTCCTTGCGGCACCAAGTGAACCTAACAGTATCAAGACGTAATTTGTGGAGTCTACGTAGGAGAACAATTTGTAGAAGGGCATGGTGAGCGTGCTCTGATTTTGTTTCTTATCCTTCTGACTCTCTCGTTTGTTTTGTTGCTCCCCATTAAATCTCTGTTACATTATATCGATTAAAGTTAACAAAATATGGTATAACAATCTCAACCAAACTCAAAAGAAAATAAAAATTATCTAAAAAAGACAACCTCCACCATGACCAAAATTCACTGATGGACTGAGAGATCTTGAATTGGACTCATTTCAGGTCCTGTAGATTTCTGAGGCTACAAGGAGTCTAACGGTGCCGTCTATTGCATATTTTGACTTCTCCGAAGGTGTTAAAATATTATCAAAAGAAACATATTAAACTCTAATCATGTGGATTCCATATCAAGCTTGTATTATGCTTTGCATGCATGCATGCATATCTTCTGAAGAAAAAGAAATGAGAAGATGGGAGGAAAGAGAAGAGAGGATACGCGCATTGTAGAAAGTGAAGAGAAAAGAAATTGTATATATAAAAAATAGAAAAGAGAATAAGTAAATGATTGAAGGGTAGAATGAGAAGATTAAAAAATTAAGTAGGATAAATATCAAAGTATTATATATATATATATATATATATATATATATATATATATATATATATTATCAATTCATAAATCTAAATATGTTTTTTTTATATAAATTATCGTTTTATAAAACATTCAATGATTGAAGGGATATCCACTCACATGTGTTCTATGGGCATGTCAATGGCTTTAAATACCAGCAGACAACTTCACAGTCTACTGTGGCATACATAAGAGCACGGGGCCCACTTCCCACGTCCAATACTAATCGACATTGGCCCAGTCCGAAGTGAAACTTTCATTCTCCCCTTTAGTAAGTTTTCAGAATTTACATTTTACACCTTTATAGTTTTGCCATTTCGTCTAATCGAGCCGAGACCACTCCTGTCATTTTAGGAGTGTTGTGTCACGAGAGCCATTGCCGTTCCAAATTCCACCTCCTCAGTCCTCCCTGCCAGCTTCCAGCTCGGACCAATTTCTCCTCTTCATCTTCTCTCCGATCGGATAAGGTAATGAATATGCCTCGGATTATTATTCGGTTGTGTGGATCTTGAGTAGGAATATGAACAAGATTCCATGTTTTCGAACGTTTTTTTTTGCTGTTTTGTATTTCAACTGCGATTTTTTTGGCAAAACAGGTTGATACTGGAAGATCCAATCCCCATTAGGGTTGCTGCAAGTGCCTGAGTTGTTCCAGATCCAGCTCAAAGTTTCCACCTTGCTGTTGCGCTGTGGCTATCATCGAAGAGTTGAATCTTTTACCATAGAGTTTGTGTTTGTTTCGAATATCTAGGGTTTGGGCTTCCGAACGAGTGCCTAGATGAAGGATTCCCACTCACCTCTCCTATCGTTCCTCCCTAAGCTCGCCTCCTCTCCGGAAGGCATCAAATTCGACGGCCACGGGCACCTTGGTTTTCCCGGACTGGGGGCTTCCGGCTTGAAGAAGAGAGGCCAGAGCAACCGCTCATGGATCGAGATCGACAGCACTGGAAGCATGCGTGTGGTTGCGCTTGATAAGACCGCTTTGATGAAGAGGTGCGGCTTGCCGTCCCGGGATCTGCGTCTTCTGGATCCGGTGTTTGTTTACCCTTCCACCATTCTCGGCCGCGGGAGCGCCATCGTCGTCAGCCTTGAGCAAGTCCGGTGCATAATAATGGCGGATGTTGTGTTGCTCGTCAGGTCTGCTGATAACTCTTCGATGCAGTATGAAACAGAACTGTGTCAGCGGCTGCGTATGATGAATGATCAAAATGGTATCTCTCTGCCAACTATGGATAAACTACTCTCTTGGAACTCCAAATTCAAGAACACAGTTTAGGGTTTAGACACTATAATTTCTCAAGTGGATTCAATTTTTCATAGCTTAAGCCCTTGGAAATTTATGCTAAGCGATAGAAATTTCTCTTCATGCTATTCTTGCTGTGGTTATTGTTGCACTATTTCCTAAATTACTATCCAAGCTAACATAATATCAATGTTTAAGGAATAGAGGGACTCTAGATCATTTCCCTATGTACTTGCTTGATCTTGAACTTGCAGGAGGTAATTGATAATGATCTTAGCTTTCTAATATTTAAGAGTTCGATTTCTTTTGTAAAAATTGCTCAAAATTTTAGGGAAATCAGTTACCTGATCAATCTTCTAAGATATAAAGCTCAATTGTTTGATGAAAGCTAACTTGCTGGTGCACCTTTTTGGAAATTTTGCTCTTGATAATTTGTTGTCCTTCTTACAGATGACCTTCCGTTTGAGTTCAAGGCTCTAGAACTTGCTCTAGAAATGGCATGCACTTTACTTGATAGTCAGGTACTTGTATTCTGAATTTTTTTAAAAAAATGTTCTTTTTTAAGCTCACTATCACTGTAATTCTGACATGCAGTATCTATTGTTCTGAAACATAGTATCTTGCTCGTGAATTATTTTTGTGAACATTGGACAATAGAGAAGAGTTCTTTTATCTTGCTTGTCTACTTAAACAGGTAACTGATTTGGAAATTGAGGTTTATCCTGTGCTGGAGGAACTAGCATCATCCGTTAGCACTGCTAACCTTGAGCATGTCAGAAGACTAAAAAGTCAGCTTCTAGCATTAACTCATAGGGTTCAGAAGGTACTTGAAACATTTTTTTACTAGGATAAATTTGGTTCGCCCTCTGAATTTTATAGTTCATTTGAATTGTTTCCACTATTAGAATGTTGCACAGGGACATCCATTGCTAGTGAGTCGTATGATCAAAGTTTTTTTATTCTTGCACCCAAACACAAGTGGTTCATCAGCAAGAATGTTTCTGTCCAAAATTATACTGCTTAGAAATTTTAGATAATTTAGGTGAGTTTAAGATAGATAATTTAACTTCAAGTCACCAAGTTAAATAAAAGTTTTAAAGTTACTCTGATCAACTGAAAGTTTCCCAATAAAGTTATGTGATTTGGTCTTAAATTGATACCTTAGTATCTATTTTTCAGATGCATGACGAAATAGAACAGCTCATGGATGACGATGGGGACATGGCTGAGATGTACTTAACTGAGAAGAAGGAGAGAATGGAATCTTATTTATCTAATGAAGCATACATTAACAACACACAAACTGGTGATTGGGTCTCACATTCTGCACCTGCCTCACCCACCTGTTCTAGTAGTGGTCTACCAGAGAAAGGCTCAAGCAATTTGAGCTTCAGCAAGCATGAGAGCTCAAGAGAATCCTCTACTAAGGGAAGACAAGTTGAAGTACTAGAGATGTTACTTGAAGCATATTTTGTAGTCATTGACAGTACTCTAAGCAAATTATTATCTGTAAGTGTTAGACTCCAGTTTTGTTTATTGACATGCTAAGCTTGTCACATGGAAACATATAAATTTAGTTGTTTAAAAAATAATTTAATGCTTTAGGTGTAAATAAATATTCATTTAATCATAACATGGTAACAACATGATAGTTCATATTTGTTTGTTAGATCGCAAAAGCATATACTGGACTTTCTGTAAAAAGTTTATGCATTTCAGATTTGGATAATTCTATATCATTTCACTAAATTGTCTGATGATTTCTTTCAATATTGATCTTAAGTGTCTAAATCATTTAATTTGGTTATTTCACAGCTTAAAGAGTACATCGATGACACAGAAGACTTCATAAATATCAAGCTGGTAAGTAATTAGTAAATTATCAATCTCTAGTAAGAAATCTGTATTGCTGGATTCTTTTCAAATCATTCATGGTATGAACAGGACAATGTTCGGAACCAGCTCATCCAGTTCGAGTTGCTTCTTGCAGCCGCGACATTTGTGGTGGCCATGTTCGCCGTTGTTACCGGAGTCTTTGGTATGAACTTTGAGGACTCTGTGTTTGACACTGCATCCACTTTCAATTGGGTGGTGGTTTTATCAAGCATATTATGTATAGTGGTATATTCCTTCATTTTATTATACTTCAAGCACAAAAAATTGCTTCCGGTATGAAATGTTCTCCTCGTTGCAGTCGTCTTATATTCATTGATTATTCTTGTGCAGATTCAAACAAACAGTTATGTTGTAGTTTTTGCATCAGGTTCTTATGAACAATTCATATTGTTTATATTCATCTATTATGTGCCCCCTATTTCTAGTGATGTTTTTACGAAATGAACCATTTTATACTTTAGTGGTTTTAAATTAGGGATACCTAGTGAATGCGATGTCTTGAATTGTTTAGTCATTAGTGTAAACTACGTACATTATACTCACATAATATCCTCTTGAGGCATTTACAAAGTTCTTTATTGTGTATATTTTGACCATAAACAGCACTTGATATTATACTTTCAATGTGAGTATCATGTTTTATTTTATTGTATTCTCTGTCTAATTATTTCTCCTTTAATCTTCTTGTATTTGTGTCCATGAATTACGCTCATAAATGAGCCACTCTCTTTGTCTAATTATATATCAAATTGGACAGATTTAAAATTAATTATAGTTTTCTGTCACTTGACTCACTTCAGTAGCTTCCAATTAGATATTAAATTCCTATTCAGTCAATAAATTGATTGCATTAGTCACTTGATTTTATTGGCTAGAAAAACTAATTTCTAACAAAATCTAGCTATTTCAATTCCTTTGTCTCAACAAAGGGTTAGAGTTGTAAAGGAACCAATACTTTGTGATGTTCAAACTTGTGTGTGATAAAAAGAATCGAGTTAAACTAACTAAGCTTAAAATTAAACAAGCTGTTCAAACCAATTGTTTAAATTTGGCCTTTGGTTTTTCTTTTCGAGCTTAAGTAAAAAAAATTGTTTTAAAATTTATTTAGGTGATTAATGAATTTGATATTACAAAATTATCTATTTATTTTATTTTTTTTAAATTTGATTAAAAAAAAACTTTATTCATATTGCAGCAATCCTCATTTCAGTGATATCACGTGTATGTATCATCTGTGACGGCATAAAAAATTTTAAAAAATATATTTATTAGAGAAAAAGTTGATATTATTCAATCTCATCATGGTAAGATATAGATAATCTGAGATATAGATAAATAAATTATGAAGATATTTAATTCTATCACATGACCTTAGGAGGTTAGACTATCAGTTAAAAAAACTTGATTAATGAATATTAATATAATTAAATAAATAGAAAATTATTTATCGTACCAAAAAATCTCCAACCAGGAAAAATCGTTGATAAAATTTGTGTTCAAAATTCATTAACTTTTTCTTTAAAAAAACATAAATTTTAAGGGTCATCATCCAAAGAAATTCTTATATTTGAAAGAAACTAAATTGATTCGGTTAAAACCGAAAATAAACCGGTACACATTTTTTTAGACCAAATTGGCCACCACTGACAGGCCGCCCAATTCGTAAACCAAATCCTGCCTTGGAGCCTATCCAATCGTAAGGCAGATAAAGATGCGAGTAACACCACTGTCGACACGCCAAATCACTGACTGTAACTTTCCTAGGAGTCTGTCCAATCGTAAGGCAGGTAAAGAGTAGGGTAGGAACAGTTCGAATATTTCCGTTTCCTTGCTCACCACGGCTCCGTTGGACCATATAACGCAACGTTGCGCGACCGGGAATCGATAGAAACCCTAAAACAAACCTAAATAAAGCCTAATTTGTGAGCGGAGCTTTTGGCATTTGGCGGCGAACTATCCGGCGATTCAGGTCGTGTCTCCCTCTTTCGAAGCTCTTGTTCTAAATCTTTGTTTTATTTTGGTTCGCTGAATCTCAGGAACTTCTCCATCTCTTTTCTTATTTGTCCGTCATTGCCGCCTTCAGAAGCGATGAAACCTTTTATTGCTTTGGTTATTCTTTTCATGATGTTGTTGCGCTCTGGTAGTGCATCTTCTCTCTTTGTATCTATCACAGAGTAATCGGTGCGCGTGACCCCAGAAAAATTTCTTTGTTGTTGCTTGTCAGATTATTCGAGAAATTTGAACCTGATTCTTACTCTTTCTCAATTATAATTTGTTATTATTCTATTTGTCGTAGGTGTATCTAAATTTCGCAGCAGCCACCAATATGGCTACTCGTAAGTACCAAGACCTCTTCTCAGCTAAACAGTTTTTTTTTTTCTTTTCGAACAACGGCCTAGTTTCTTGAAGTATGCGGTTTGTAGTTTGATGATGACATAAATGGAGTAATTTGATATGATTTTATAGTTCTTTTTTTTTAAAAAAAAAATTGATATGACAAGTAACCAATAAAGAAACCCAGATTCCCCATTATTATTTGTAGCATTCTTCCTTTCATGAACTATGGTTTGTAGGTTCATTCCTGTGCTATATATTCCATCATTCAATGTTAAATGCACTATAAAGGGATGGAAATGTATTGGGCACTAGCTGTTTGTCTTCAACTGGAATTTATACTAGTTTGATTCACTTTCTTATACATTCCTCGAGAAAATTTTAGATACTTAAATGCTTTTAAACAACCCTCAAGAAATGACAATCTCCCTTTCTGCAGGTGTTCAGTTTGAAAACAATTGTGAAGTCGGGGTATTCTCTAAGTTAACAAATGCCTACTGTTTGGTTGCAATTGGAGGATCAGAGAGCTTTTACAGGTTAGTGCTTCAAAATGGACCAAAAAATGATTATGCTTACTCAGTAGGAACACTATGGTTCGCTGATGCAGTGTGTTTGAGTCTGAGTTGGCTGATGTTATCCCTGTGGTCAAGACCTCTATAGCAGGAACTAGAATTATTGGACGACTTTGCGCTGGTAAATACTAAATGGACACTTTATTCAAGTCTGTTGTAACTTTACATGTTTCTATATTATGACATTTTATTTTCTTCAACGCAGGAAATAAGAATGGGCTTCTTTTGCCACACACCACAACTGACCAAGGTAATTTCCTCCCCTCCAATACTTCCCCATTTCTTTTGTTTATCGCCTCTTTTATTTTGGATAATTTTGTTTTTCTTTTCCTATTTTTTTTTTTGGCAAGACTGCGATGCATTTTATAGTTCACTTAACTAGTATGTTCTGTAGCTCATTTGTATATATTTTGTGCCTTTATGATAATGGTGTGAACTCTCAAGATCAATTTACAGACCCTGTAGTCCAACTTTATATCATAAATTATGAACATTAAATCACCAAACATAGTGATGGTTATAGGTAATATGAGTTATCATGGCAAATCTGTGAACCTTTGGGAATAGCCAGTGTTGAACACGGAAAAATGCAGGCTTTAGGAATTATAGGAAGATATGTTAAAATCAGGATAAATATAGGATAATTATATATGTAATCTTACGATTTGTCATAGAGGATCAACATTGTTATTCTTAAGGATCCTGAGGCTGACCATAATCACTTAATTGAGAATTTACTTTAGAGAACCAACTTGAAAGAGTATTGTTCAATTCAAAGAAGAATTAATAATGCAACTCTATGGTATTCTTTGATGTTGTCCTATTGCTACTATCTGATAACATATGACGCGAAATAGGATAAACATACATTAGATATATATATTTGTTGCCTGCATTTTTAGAGGTGCTACATGATTATTCTCAAGGATTCTGAGCTTGGGCATAAGGTACTGACTTGAAAGAGTATATTATCCAGTTGTAGAAGATTATCTAGTGTAGCAACCTATTGAGCATTGAGATGATTAACTGTGGATAGAAAGAAATAGAGCAGGAATTGTTTTTACTTGCAGTTGCACTAGAGAGTGTTGTTAGTCAGAAATAATATTTGATGAGTTAAACCAGAAATATATTTGTTGAATTAACTACTTTACGTCTGTAGTTATAATATATATAAAATTGGCTCCAATTAGTTGAGATTTATAAAGTTTGTTTGTTGTTGACTGACTAATATAACTTGATACAAGTCGAGTTAATTGTGCAAATAATTTGTCAGTTAAAAGCATGCGTTAACTGAGAAGACAATCTTTCTCTATGGCATTACTGGATTAGTTATTAGCATTCAGTTCCTTCCATAAATGGCACATGCTCAAGGGCTGACGCTATTGTCAGACTAATTCCAGAACAAGAGAGCAATTAACCTAACAGCTTTAATGAATCAATGAAGAGAATGCCATGATTTTTTATTCAAAGAACTTGTGATTGATTAATAGTTGATATAGAGAAAAATCAGAAAAATGCTTGTTCGATTGCATACAGGTGTATTTTTGAGCATTGCCTAAAATCATCTTATGCTTATTGTTATTTAGAGCTACAACATCTGAGGAACAGTCTGCCTGATGGTGTGGTTGTCCAAAGAATAGACGAAAGGCTATCTGCTTTAGGCAATTGCATTGCTTGCAATGACCATGTTGCTCTTACACATCCTGATCTGGATAGGGTAAGTTATTTTCTTCATCTCATAATCAGGATTATACCACACTATTGACCTAAGCAGAAGTCAGTTCAATCCCATACTAAGTAAACCTCCTTTTTCTTTCAGGAAACCGAAGAACTCATTGCAGATGTACTTGGTGTGGAAGTGTTTAGGCAAACAATTGCTGGAAACATACTTGTGGGAAGTTACTGTGCATTTTCGAATAAAGGGGGTCTGGTTAGTTTCTGAGCAGGAATCATTCTTGTTGGACGTACCATTGCTCTCCCTCTTCTTATCTCTCTGTAATCCAAATACAGGTACACCCTCATACATCTATCGAAGACCTTGATGAACTCTCAACTCTTCTCCAAGTCCCTCTGGTCGCAGGAACAGTGAACCGTGGCAGCGAGGTTATTGCTTCTGGAATGACTGTCAATGACTGGACAGCTTTCTGTGGATCTGACACCACTGCGACAGAGCTCTCCGTCATTGAAAGTGTCTTCAAACTAAGAGACGCACAGCCAAACATTATTGTAGATGAGATGAGGAAGTCGCTCATCGACAGCTACGTGTGATATCTTGGATCTAGATAGCAATGGAATACTATGGAGCTAAGATTGCTCAGGAGTCGACTATGGATTCAACCTTATGGTGGCCAAAATTATTGTAATACAGAGTTTGTTATTTGCTGAGTGTGGATTGTGAAAGTTAGCTAATGGAGATTAAGCTAAGAAAGAGCTTCACTTAGTTTGGTGAAATACCAAGTGAATTGGTATGGAGATAACGGAGGGTTGTGAAGGACTTTGTTTTTTTGTACTCGATAATCTAAATTAGAAATGCCTTTATATTTATGATTTATGCCCACTTTATTTTAAATTATAAATAAATTTGGTGTCTGTTGTAGTTGCAGTAGTTGTTGCGTTCGCCACCATGGCGTCGTCGTTGTAATCCATTTGTTCTACAACCTCAAGTGAGTCGATATTGACAAAAGATAAATATTCAACTCAATGTAACTACATGAACTTAATAATTCGTAGTTTAGTTGCCCTTGAGTGTCCCAATTCTCATCGAGCTACAAACCCTAAATTTAAGTACAAGTATTGTATTCCTTTCTATGAGAAACAAATTCTAAATTTAAGAATATTGACCCATCTTTATAAATGTTTTTTGATTTATCCGTCGGTGAAAAATTTTTATAAATGTTTTTCGTCGTCGGTGAAAAATTTCTATGAAACTGAATCGATCAATTTCAAAATTAATCGATTTAAAAAATTAAATATCTAAATTATATAAAAAAACTTACAAGTACCAAAATTAAGCGATTTAAAAAGCTAAATATCTAAATTATATAAAAAAACTTACGAGTACCGTAAAATCATTATAGAAATCATAAAAATAATTATTATTTTTTTCATAAAGAAGTCTTGAATTAGCCGTTGAAATATTTATACATTGTGCATTGACCATGTCGAATCTGTTTCGACATAACAGAAATATATAATAGATTATAAATCCGAAATGAATTTAGTTCTTGAAATACCTCAATCGACATTGTTGTAAACTCTGAAAACTACGAACAACACAGATCCGACGATAAGGTGGGCCCCACCCCGCAGGAGGTCAGCGTCACGTGGAAGGTCAAAGTCAAGATGGTCAACACCCCCAGGATAACGTCCGATCGGGCGACCCCATCAGCCGATCGGACTAAGAAATGGTCGGTCCGACATTATAACAGCTCGGTCTCGCACCGAGCTTCCGACGCTCAAAGCCCCAGTATCACCAAAGTAGGCGTCAACCAGCAAGGCATGTGCCAGGCGGACATCTGGATCGGGCAAAGATCATATCACAGCCAGCGAACACGACCCAGCAAGCCTAGACAGTGAAAGTGTTATGATGTATACTAAAAGCCTAGTATTTTGTATGAACATTTATATTTTGAAATGAGAATCATTTTGGTCAAATGTTGCATGTTAATGCAGTTGTCCATTTAATTTATATTGTAGATAACATGGTGTGTGGTGTCATATAAAAGATCATGTTATCAGTTCCTTATAAATTATAAATAGTAGCTCACGACCGAGATGGATAGGGACAAACCATTGGAACAGTTGTAGTGTAATTTGGAATTAGTTTGTCTTGACTATATAATTACTGCAGGATCGAAAAGAATTAAGATATCTCCACAATTACATGATATTGTCCACTTTGGGCCTAAGCCCTCATGGTTTTGCTCTTGGACTCTACCCAAAAGGCTTCATGCCAAATGGAGATATCTTTCTCTTATAAACCCATGATCGGGACTATGTTTGCAACCTTCCAACCCTAACAATCCCCCCCCTCAAACAAAGGACCACAGGCTTCCCATGTCCGATCCTCGACCCACCAAGTCTTCCTACCCCTCGGTCCAACCGACCTACTAGGACTTCCTTGCCTAGTCGCAACTAGGACTTCCTGCCTGGTATCTGGTGCTCTTGATCCGAACATAGGAACCCCCACTTTCTTTATTCGATGTCAATATCGTACCCATATGGCTCAATCAGATCATAGCTCTTGTGCACAGTCGACGTTTAAACCTTCTGGCAGTCTGGGCTCTGATACCACTTGTTGGATCGTGAATTTCGCTAGAGGGGGGGGGGGGTGAATATCAATAAAAATTTTCGAGTACGAGTACGCAGCGGAAAACAAAAAGAGAGAGCACGGCTAACAAAGTCGATTTACTTGGTTCGGAGCCTTTGTCGACTCCTACTCCAAAGCCCGCACATAAGGGTTCTTTCATTGGGCAATCCACTAGCAATTCGAATATTGATTACAAAGATTAAGTACAAAAATGCTAGAAAGGAAATACCGACAATTATGAAAATAAGACAAGAAAAGAAAGAACTTTGTCGGAGAACTTTCGCAGTGTCGCAGGAGCACAAAAGAGTAGATTCTGATTTGATGTTGGAGCTTCAGCCTTGACCCTCCTTATATAGGAGGTTCGAGGCGCCTGGAACCTTCAGGGCGCCTTGACCATGACTTAGTCGAGCCAACGAGTGAACTCCACGTGGCACAACGATGTTGGGGATAAGTTTTCACCTCCGGGCGCCCGAACCTTGATTTCCAGCAGCTTCCTTCCTGTCAGAAAACGTTAGTCCGAGATACTTATATCTCCTACAAAACAGATTATTAGCACAGTTATAATAAACAGAAATAGTGTTAATTAGATTTTGTCTCTCCGAGACCGGATTCTAGTCAGGATCTCGACTTAGAGTTTCGAAATAGTTCTAAGTCAAATCGGCGCCTAAGTTCCCTTCCCGGGAACGCGTCCTCACAGTCACTCCCCTCTAGTGACTTACCTTTACTTACCTGCCAGGTCAGCTCTTCGACCCATTTGGACTTCGTGCCAGCTATCCGGTCAGCCCGTCGACCTAACTGGACTTCGTGCCAAACGTCTGGTCAGGCCGTCGACTCATTTGGACTTCATGTCAGCTATCCGGTTGGCCCATCGACCTAGCTGGGCTTTGTGCCAGACATCAGGTCAGCCCGTCGACCTGTCTGGGCATCTCTTGCACATTCGGTCAGAGTGTTAGATCAACAACAAAACTAACTTTGTTGGTGCAACATCCCTCAGGTCAAGGTTGACCTGGTTGACCAAGCTGAGTCTTGGTTTGAGTTTAGATGTTTGACAATAAGAAATTGATTGAAGAAGAGTCAAGTAGGTCAAGGTTGACCGGATACTTGACTGGGAAGTCCTAACTGGGATGTTAGGTAGAATGGAAGTCCTGGTGAGTGAAGTCAGGCAGAAGAAAAGTCCTAGTAAGTGAAGCTAGGCAGATTGAAAACCCTAGTGAGTGAAGCTAGGTGAAAGTCCTGGTGAGTGAAGCCAGGTGAAAGCCCTAGTGAGTGAAGCTAGGCAGATGGAAAACCCTAGTGAGTGAAGCTAGGTGAAAGTCCTGGTGAGTGAAGCCAGGCAAGGGAAAATCCAGATAGATCAAGGATGATCGGACATCTGGTGTTGGGAAGTCCAAGTAGGTCAAAGGATTGACTGGATACTTGGCACGAGGAAATACAGATAGGTCAAAGGGATTGACCAGACATCTGATGGAAGTCCAAGTAGGTCAAGGTGACCGGATACTTGGCATGAATAGAAAAGTCCAAGTGGGGCAAAGGTTGACCGGACACTTGGTGGGAAGTCCTAGCAGGTCAAAGGGTGACCGGATGCTAGGCATGATGTACCAACAGGTCGAGGTTGACGGATGTTGGTTTGAGAGGCTTGAGACTTGGTTTGGGCAAAAACCAAGTCTTTGGATCGATCGATGGATCGATCCAGAGATGGATCGATCGATGGATCGATCCAGGCCTTTCTAAGCGAACAGAGAGCCTGCGGATCGATCCGTGGATCGATCCAGATGTCCCAATCGATCGGTGGATCGATTGGGACGCCGCTGCTTCGCGCGATAAGCGCTGGATCGATCCGTGGATCGATCCAGGCGAGTACAGAGGCGCTCTGGATCGATCCGTGGATCGATCCAAAGCCTCCCCGATCGATTGGGAACATTCGAATTGATCGGGATCAGACCGTTGGCGTCGATAAAGGCCGCAGGCGCACGATTCCTTCGGCATCCCTTCTCCGATTCACTCCAGATCTCTCGCCAGCTCCTCCACAGCACTCACAAAGCTCAGATCACCAGTTGTTGAAGGATCTTGGAAGTTCTCCAAGTCAAGAGGCGGATCAAAGCCAAGAAGAGAAGCTAGGGTTAGGGTTTATACTCATTGTAAGCTTGTAAGCTTGTATTTCTTGTATCCTTTCCCTCTCTTCTTGTATTGAGTCTTGTAGGGCTTCTCCGCCCTTGGTAGTTACCATAAAGGAGAGTTTTATTTAGTGGAGGGTGTGTGTGTTGGTGTGGATCCTTGGATTAGTCACCTCTTGTGAGGTGGATACCAAGTAAACCAACCGTGTTAGCGTTGTGTGATTGTTTCTTTGTATTTCTGCTGCACATCTTTGAAGAAACAAGCAACGCCTAGCAACGCCGAGCAACGAGCGAACGCGACGAGCTATTCACCCCCCCCCCCCTCTAGCTACTTTTGGTCATAACAAGTGGTATCAGAGCGAGGCCGCTCTTTACCGGAATCATCGCCGGAAGGGTCAAGCATAACAAGAAAAGCTAGAGGGTGAAGAAGGTGGTGCAAATTCTTCAAGTTCAAGACTTTATCAAGCTCAACTTCAAGATGCAATTCCAAGATGGACTTGGATTTGACACAAGGGTGGCTCCACCGTACACATCCACAAGCTTCGATTCTTGGAAATCAAGAATCGAAAATTTTCTTATGATGGAGATAGAGCAATGGTTTGCTCTAATGGAAGGCTTCAAGGCTCCAAGAAATTCAAAGGGCAAAGTTCTCAAGAGGAGCAAGTGGAGCCAAGAGCAAGTTCAAAGGTGCGATGCAAATGACAAAGTGACCAAGCTTTTGGTCAACTTATTGCCAAGCACCATCCTTTGCAAGATTGGAGAATTTGAAGATGCAAAGGAATTATGGAGCAAAGTGGCCAAGCTTCATGAAGAGATCCCCTCCACTGTACAAGAGCAAGAAGTATCCATAGAGGGTGACTCTTTGGAGCAAGACCAAGAGGAGAACTCCGAGGTTGAGAGATGCTCAACCTCCGAGGAAGAGGAAATCCAAGAAGCTTCATCCTCAAGGGAATGCAACGAAGGGAACAAGGAGGGAACATACTCCTTGTTTCATATTCAAGAAGATGAAGCCTCCACCTCTAGGATTGAGGGGGAGCAATCCTTGGTGACGCCGGATCAAGAAGAAGGAGAAGCTTCTACATCCGGGTCAAGAGGAAAAGATGCCACCCCTACAAGCAAAGGTATAAATATTTCAATTAATAATGAAAATCATATTATATGCTTTGAGTGTAGGGAACATGGGCACTATAAGAGCAAGTGCCCTAAATTGGCCAAGAAGAAGGGCCAAGTGGCACAAAAAGGCAAGGTGAAGCCCAAGGAGATCATCCCCAACACAAAGAAGAGCAAGGAGCATATTATATGCTTCTCTTGCAATCAAAAGGGGCATTACCGAAGTCAATGTCCCAAGGGGAAGAAGGTGGTCAAGGCTCAAGGAGGCACTAGTCAAGGGGGAGCCTACAAGGTAAAGAAGAAGGTATCTTTTATTGAGCCTACCCCTTTACATTATGGTAAAAAGCATGATAGTTCTAATTTTTATCATTTTAATGCGATTTATCATAAGAATAGGAAGCATGAGGGATTTAAGGAAAAGCATGTGGCCCTACATGCCAAAACTACCCAACCTAAGGTTAGGAAGGTAGATGGACACTTGGGCAAGAACACTAAGGATAATAGATACTGTTGGAGTGTATACTGAAAGCCTAAGCTTTGTAAACATTCATTATGAATAAAGAATCACATTTGGTCTAATTATCTACATTTGTTTGTAGTTGTTCATTTAATTTATATTGTAGATAACATAGTATGTGGTGTCACATACAGAAGATGATGTTATCAGTACCTTATAAATTATAAACAGTAACTCACGACCAGAATGGAAAGGAACAAACCATTAGAAGGTCGTAGTGTAATTAGGTATTAGTTTATCTTGACTATATAATTACACTAGTACACTCAGAGTGTATTGAGTAGGACCATTTGAGGTCGTTTCTTTTATACTGACTTTATAAAGGAACAAAGACCTCGGTTATTATGGAAGTGTGTGCTCTTAATCCTAATATAATAACAAGCACATATATTTGATATTTATTTCTTTAATTTATCAATGGGTGAGATTTAGTTCGATGAATCAATAAGCCCGATAAATTGGGAAATGATATCACTTATAGTGTGTGTTGTTGATTATAGAAGGAAACTGTGTCCTAGAGATACTAGGTTGATAATGCCCCCAAGAGGAGCTCATAAGGATTGTCATGTTAAACCCTGCAGGTGGACTTAGTCCGACATGACGATAAGGTTGAGTGGTACTACTCTTGGACTTAGACATTAATTAAATGAGTTGTCAGTAACTCACTTAATTAGTGGACATTCGATATCTTAAACACAGGGAGACTAACACACTCATAATAAGAAGGAGCCCAAAAATGTAATTTGGGATTGGTGCGGTAGTTCAATGATAGTTCTCTAGTGGAATGAATTATCATTGATAAAATTAAGTTGTGTGTTCGGGGCGAACACGGGATGCTTAATTTTATCGGGAGACCAAAACCAATTCCTCCTCTCAGTCCCTATCGTAGCCTCTTATTTATAGAGTACTATACCCACATATACCCACCTAAAGGGGGCCGGCCAAGCTAGCTTGGGAACCAAGCTAGGGCCGGCCTAAGCTTGGGTTTAAGGTGGCCGACCCTAGCTTGAACCCAAGCTAGTAGGGCCGGCCATAATTAATTAAAAAGAAATTTTAATTTTAATGTTTATTATTATGTGGAAGATTTAATTTAAAAGAGAATTAAAATTAAAATATCTCTCTTGTAAAAGATTTACAAAAGATTAAAGAAAGAGATTAGATCTCTTTCCTTATTTGTAGATTGGAGAGATGTTTTATTTTCTCTTTAAAATTATTCACATGTTAATAAAATTAAAATTATAGATATTTCCTTTTATTAACCATGAAGAGATTTTAAAGAGAAATTTTAATTTTTAAAAATTTCCGGAAACAAATAAGGAAAGTTTTAATTGTTGATTGAAACTTGTCCAATTTGCTTCCTATTGATTTGGCCGGCCATCATTGTTTAATTGGGGAAATATTATTTTATTTTTCTCAATTAAATCATGTCAAGGAAATTAAGGAAAATTTATTGTAATTAAATTTCCTAATTTACCTAGGCCAAGGAATATAAAAGAAGGGGTGAGGGTGTCTTCACAAGACACAACATCTATTATTCCTCTCCCTCTTTTGTTCCTTGGTGTGGCCAGCCATCATCTCCTTCTCTTCCTCTTGTGGTGGCCGAACCTCTCCCTCTCCCTTGGAGTTCTTGTGGTGGCCGGATACTACTCGGAGAAGAAGAAGAAGAAGGAGAGAAAGCTAGCATCTCTTGGAGCTTGGTTAGTATTTTGGTTTTTCTTCTTGGTGAAGCTTTTCTTTTGTGGCCGAACCTTGCTTGGAGGAGAAGAAGGTGGTTGGTGGTTTCTCATCTTGGAAGATCGTTGCCCACACAACGTCCGAGGTTAGAAGAGGAATACGGTAGAAGATCAAGAGGTTTTTCTACAAGGTATAACTAGTAATTTCTATTTCTGCATCATGCTAGTTATTTATGGAAATAATACCAAATACAAGAGGCTTACGTTCTAGAAGTTCGAATATGTTTTTCGAAGTTGTGTTCTTTTGTTTCTTTCTTTTCCTTGTGATTTGATTGTTCCTTTTGGTTAACCTAAAGTTATTTTAGGAAATTAAATATTAGCTTTCTATTAAAGGTTTTGTCTAGTCGGTGGTGGTTGCTCCCATATCCAAGAAGGTCATATGCCTCGCCACGTCAGTACTGGGAACCTTTTATGGAAATTAGTATTTAATGGAATTAATAACTTAAGGTGACTTGGGTCGAACGTGTTAAGTTCCGCAGGAGATCCAAGTCAAAACCTAAAAGAACAAATAGATTAAGTTTTGGATCAAACGTGTTAAGTTCCGCAGGCGATCCAAAATTTAATTTAAAAGAACACATGGTAGCTAGGAAAAGGTTCAGACCTTTGTACAAAATTTTTATACAGTGGAACCTATAGGCTTTCCGAGTAGCAACCAACAATTGGTATCAGAGCTAGGGTTTTGCCTCTGTGTATTTGGTATTTAGTTTAATTATGCACATGTCATACATAATTTAGGCAGGATAATAGTAGGATGTGCTAACTTTGTGGATGCAGGATCCAACTATTATGGCTTTTAATTAATTATGTGTGTGATTGGACCCTTGGACATGTCAAGGGCAATTTATATGTGTGTGCATGATTGTATTAAAATACAGCAGGAGCTGTATTTAGTTTTATTAGGATTTTATTTTTGATCTAGATACATGTACATTCCTTTTATGGAATATAGGATCAAAATGTAAAATTCTATTTATGTCGCGGATCGAATCTTGCAAAGCGTGGAACCTTCTAAGGACCAGAGGCGCAGCGGAACTCGGAGCAAGATGAATGCGACAGATAGACCCGGTGGCGGTGGCCAAATATGGCAGCAGCTTCGGATGACAACACACGGAGGACAATTAAAGATAAAAGTCATAATAGTTGAAAATTAGATTTTCTATTTATTGCTTTTATATTGTGCTGTGTGTGCATGTTAGTTTACAAGTTTAGTAGGCTAGCATAGTTAAAATTCCTCATTTATAAATAACTAAGTGGGAGAGATTTTAAGTAAATCCATGGTCTCCATTCTTGGTTTGTAAGTGATGCAAACAAGCTTGCGTTGGCTCGAGTGCCTTCCTCCATAGCGGATGAGCTTGTTTGCGGATCACTAGAAACAGACTTCCATTTTGGATGACTATAGGAAGTTAATTAAGAGCGTGTGATCTTCCCCAGCGGAAGGGGCATAATCTTATTAATGGACTTAGTGTCAAGTAATGGTGTACACTTGACACATCTAATAGTATCCTCCCCAGCAGAGTCATTGCTATTATTTGTGTGACCAAATAATACCAACTATTAATTTTATTTGTCAAAAGTTAGGTTGACAAGATAATAAAATTAATGGGTTAAAACCCTCCTTTTACAAATGTTGAATTTGTATCGTCCACACTAACGTGGCATACAAAATTCACGGTGTTTTAAGGTGTTGGTTAATTTAAAATAGTATTGTTTGAGGAATCAATATTATTCTAAATTTAGAGTTCGACCAAAAGTTATTTGTGATTCTTAGGATGTCTTTCAACCCATCCATCATACTTCAACAAAATAGACTTCTGGACCTAACTACATAGATTGGAAAAGAAACACGGACATTGTTCTTATGTGAAGCTATAAATGTCTTTCGACCCATTGCCCATGCATACCTATTGGTGAATCTACCCAAGAGGAGATTGAATATCATAGGAAATGGGTAAAAGCGAGATGAGATGGCGCGGTGTTACATTTTGGCTTCAATGTCAAATGTATTGCAACATCGACATCAAGATTTACCAACGACCTATGATATCATGAACAATCTCAAGGAACTCTTTGGTCATCGGGATAGGGCTTCTAGGCAAGAAGCCATGAGAAAGATAATGACGACCACCATGCAAGAGGGTACTCCTGTGAGGGATCATATCCTAAAGATGATGGCTTATCTGAACGAAATACAGATCCTTGGAGGAGAAATTGATGGGGAAACCCAGATCGATATGATCCTCCAAACCCTACCTAAAAGTTTTGAGCAGTTCCGCCTGAACTATAATATGAATAAAAGGATTTATTCATTAGGGGAACTACTGACAGAACTTCAAGCAGCAGAAGGGTTATTTCGTCACAATGCTCAAATTCACTATGCTGAAAATGGTTCTACTTCTAAACCGAAAGGAAAGAAGAAGAAGAAACAAACTGGTTCAGCAAAGAAAGTGAATAAATCTCAGAGTACGGGATTTAAAGCTGGAATGAAGAAGCCGAAGGGCAAGTGCTTCATCTGCAAGCAGGCAGGACATTGGAAGGCGGACTGTCCTCGTAAGAACCAAAACAAAGGTATATCTCATACTCTAGTTGTTGAAACATGTTTAGCGGTGTTATCTACCAGCACCTGGTGTGTAGATACGGGAGCATAACCCAAAGGATGGAAAATATCCTAAAAGGGCAAAATAAGCATAACCTAGGTTTAGGGGTACAAAAGCCATCAAATGGCCATAGAGGTTTGGGATACAAACCCAAAGCTAAAAGGGATGTGCCTAGTTATCATAGGGTTCCATATAGCTATGGAACAAACCCTAAGTCTAGAGGTCAAGTCAAAGATACAAAGGAAGATATCCCTAGAAGTATCTTTGCAACCAAAGTGACTAAGACTTCTAAGAAGTCTAAGAAAGTCACTAACAAGGTCACAAGGGAGGCTATCCCTAGAGTTGACCTAGAAAATGTGACCAAGGCTTCTAAGAAGCCCAACAAGGTCACTAGGAAGGTATCTAGGGAAGTTATCCCTAGTGAGTACCTAGAGCATCCAAGGAGCACCAATAGGTGTTGGGTTCCTAGGAGCATTTTCTCTACCCCATAAATGGGTTAGAGAGTGTCAACTCTGATTAGAAGGGTAGTTAACCCAACTTTGAGGAAATTGACACTCAAGGAGCATTTTCAAGGTTTTGTTAACCTTTGAAAATGAAATGGAATTATTATTTACTCATTGAAAGAGTAAAATGTGCCTAATGGTGGAAGAATTGATTTTAATCTTAAATGACACATATTGGGAAATTCATAAGAACTACCAAGTTGGGATTTTGGTATGTTCTTAGGAAATTTAAGGCAATCCGGGCCTTAATTTAAAGGTGCTACTCTTGTGGAAAAATGAAATATGCCAACATTTGAGGATATGCTTATTTTCAATTGGCATACATTAATCAAGGGAATTAGAAATGCCAATTTAGGCTTTGGCACTTTCTTGAAGCACTTTAGGGCAATCTAGGTTTAAGTTGTAAGTTTAGCTAAGATTTTAAGGATACTTAGATAGTTAATCTAGGTATATTTTATTTATGCTAAATCTTGCCATGATTGTTTGCCCATCATATGCCATGACATCATGTCTATTTTTGCATTCATGTTTTATTATGCAAAATCCAAAAATATCATGTCATGACATTCATACATCATGTAGTTATAGGAATCTTTCTTTTGAAAGTTATTTTATTTTGATGTATGCCATAACATAATCATGCATTAAGTTTAATTCCTTATAATTAAGGACAAATGACATTTAACAACACTAAGTGACATCCTAGGTGGATGTCTAATATCTCTAAAATGCCTAGATAGATATGCATGATCCCTAGATTAGGGCAAAATCAAAATATACATCTCACAAAGACTATAAAGTGACTTGTATGTGTTTTAGTGCACATTAGATACAAGTGAGATGTTAGGATGATGAACAAAGCTCAAGATGTTGATTTAGTGCATTCTTTTGAGTTTTTAGGTTCATCAAAACACATAGTTATGTGTTTTCCCATCATTGGGAAAGCTAATGTACAAGTCATGTGCATTATGCCCAAGGAACATGATGGGATATTGGTTTTGAAAATGTTTTTAAAATGTTTTTGGAAAACCTTGGTGAGGGCTATCTTTTGATAGTAATCACCATTGAATAGTTAGACACAAACTTGAAGAAAACACTAAAGTTTTAGCAAGTTTTCAAGCTTGTGTCAATCTTTGAAAATATGATGTATTTTCATAGAAAACTATTTTTCCATGATTAAGTATGCCCTAAATAATGTCTACACGAAATTTCATGATTTTTGGATTTTTGTAGAATTTTCTAAGGGTTTCTGAAGTTGACTGAAATGGAATTTCAGCAACTATCAGAGCTCCGATCGATCCATGGATCGATTGGAGTGCCTGAATCGATCCATGGATCGATTCAGAAGGCAAATCTCGCGAGCAGTAGCTCTCTGGATCGATCAGCCGATCGATCCAGGTAGTCTGAATCGATCAGTGGATCGATTCAGAAAGGTTCAATCGATTAGAACTCAACTCCAATCGATCCAAGTTGCTGATTTTGGCTGGGAAGGCCTGATTTCAGCATCTTTGAACCTCTTTGAGTCTAGGTAACCATTCCAAACCCCTAAAATACATTTGTATACATACAAAGGGTGTTTTCATGTGAAAACAAGGATGGATTGGTTAAGGAAGGCTTCATTGAAGTTTAGGTTGAGGTTTGTTTCAAATTTTGAGTATGTGAACCTCAAAACTTCTAAATTTGGGTTTCCTAAAGGTTTAGGGATTCCAAGTCATTGTTGGTGCAATGACAGAAGTTACCACCATGTCTTTAGGGGGAGGGACTCTTTAAAGACATGAAAAATTATTTTTCATGAACCTTGGAAGGTGGTTAACCTTCTTTAAAGAAAATGCTCATGTATGAGCTTTTGAACTTGAAATGGGGGGTGGATATCCTCATTATTTCAAGTGGGAACTCAAGTGGTTAGAAAATTCTCAAGGTTGGGTATTTATCTACATTGAGGGAGAAGTTAAGGATAAATGAAGGGTATGGGACCTTCATTATCGTGTTGATCACAACGAGTGATGTTGTGAACAACGATGAGCAACTCTTCAGGGGGAGAGTCGTCAACAAATGGATTTGTTGATGTGTACCCAAAATTGGGGCATGGGTTGATGTGTGCCCAAAGATGGGTTGATGTGTGCCAATAGGGGGAGAATGAAAGGACCTGTGAATGGGTGTAAGTTAGGCTTTCATTACCTAGAGGGAGTGTGCCCTCTTAGGGGGAGAATGAAGAGCTTAATTTATGTGTTCATCACCTAGTGGCATGAAGATTGAGGCTATAGGATTAACCTAACTTACATGTGGTATTGTAAGTGTTATTGTGGTATTGTCAAACATCAAAAAGGGGGAGATTGTTGGTGCAACATCCCTCAGGTCAAGGTTGACCTGGTTGACCAAGCTGAGTCTTGGTTTGAGTTTAGATGTTTGACAATAAGAAATTGATTGAAGAAGAGTCAAGTAGGTCAAGGTTGACCGGATACTTGACTGGGAAGTCCTAACTGGGATGTTAGGTAGAATGGAAGTCCTGGTGAGTGAAGTCAGGCAGAAGAAAAGTCCTAGTAAGTGAAGCTAGGCAGATTGAAAACCCTAGTGAGTGAAGCTAGGTGAAAGTCCTGGTGAGTGAAGCCAGGTGAAAGCCCTAGTGAGTGAAGCTAGGCAGATGGAAAACCCTAGTGAGTGAAGCTAGGTGAAAGTCTGTGAGTGAAGCCGGGCAAGGAAAATCGAGATAGATCAAGGATGATCGGACATCGGTGTTGGGAAGTCAAGTAGGTGAAGGATTGTTGGATACTTGGCACGAGGAAATCTGAGAAAGTCGAAGATTGACCAGACATCCGATGGAAGTCCAAGTAGGTCGAGGGTGACCGGATACTTGGCATGAATAGAAAAGTCCAAGTGGGGCAAAGGTTGACGGACACTTGGTGGGAAGTCCTAGCGGTCAAAGGTGACCGGATGCTGGGCATGATGTACCAACAGTCAAGGTTGACGGATGTTGGTTTGAGAGGCTTGAGACTTGGTTTTGGGCAAAACCAAGTCTTTGGATCGATCGATGGATCGATCCAGAGATGGATCGATCGGTGGATCGATCCGGGCCTTTCCTAGCGAGCAGAGCTCGGATCGATCCGTGGATCGATCCGGATGTCCCAATCGATCGATGGATCGATTGGGACGCCTTTTCCACGCGATAGCGCTGGATCGATCCGTGGATCGATCCGAGCATTTTCCCGAGCACGAGGGCTCTGGATCGATCCGTGGATCGATCAAAAGCCTCGACGATTGGGAACATTCGAATCGATCGGGATCAGACCGTTGGCGTCGATAAAGGCCGCAGGCGCACGATTCCTTCGGCATCCCTTCTCCAATTCACTCCAGATCTCTCGCCAGCTCCTCCACAACACTCACAAAGCTCAGATCGCCAGTTCTTGAAGGATCTTGGAAGTTCTCCAAGTCAAGAGGCGGATCAAAGCCAAGAAGAGAAGCTAGGGTTAGGGTTTATACTCATTGTAAGCTTGTAAGCTTGTATTTCTTGTATCCTTTCCCTCTCTTCTTGTATTGAGTCTTGTAGGGCTTCTCCGCCCTTGGTAGTTACCATAAAGGAGAGTTTTATTTAGTGGAGGGTGTGTGTGTTGGTGTGGATCCTTGGATTAGTCACCTCTTGTGAGGTGGATACCAAGTAAACCAACCGTGTTAGCGTTGTGTGATTGTTTCTTTGTATTTCCGCTGCACATCTTTGAAGAAACAAGCAACGCCGAGCAACGAGCGAACGCGACGAGCTATTCACCCCCCCCCCCTCTAGCTACTTTTGGTCCTAAAAAACTTAACCTATTTTGTCATTAATCAAAACCTGGGTTAGACCTTTAGTGCTAACCGCACCAACAATCTCCCCCTTTTTGATGAAATGACAACTTGGTTAAGTTAGTGTAAAATGCAAGTGAAGCATTCATTAACAGATTTTTAAGTTAGTTTTTATTTTCAGTTTGTTTTAGCTAACTTAACCGCCTAACCCTCCCCCTTTGGCATTCATCAAATATAAACATGGATCAAATAATCATAAATATAAAAATATTGTAAAAAGAGTGCAAACAAAAATCAGATCGACTCAGGGGAGTTAGATAATTGGAAATTTTACTTTAAATAGTATCTCTTATCCTTTTCAAAAATAGCTAAGAAAGATAATTTAGAAAGAGTAATTTTTAATAAGTTTTCCAAAATAGCTAAGTTTTGAAAAATGACTAAGTTAGAAAGAGAACTAATTTAGCAATATATCTTAATAGTAAGTTTGTCGATTAATTTTCAAAAGATAATTATTGCAATCATAAGTTTATATGTTCCAAAATTTTTCAAAATAAACATGAACTTAAAACATTTTTCAAACATAAATTCTATAAAGAAAATTTTACAAAAGTAACATTTTCAAAAAGCAGGTAAAATTCAATGTTCAAAATGTAATTTTTCAAAATTGAGTTTGTGAAATCTAATTTGCAAAACTAAGTTTCTATTTTCTTAAATTAATTTTCAACATTAAGTTTGAAAAATCATAATTTCAAAACTAAGTTTGTAACATTTGATTTTCAAACCCAATTTTCAAACCAAGTTTATAACATACAGTTTTCAAAACCAAGTTTCAAAAAAAATTTAACATAAAACTTAGTTTTTCAAAGGTTAGGTTTCATAAACATATTTCTAAAAACATTTTTAGAAGAAAATTTACGAAAACCTAATTTCAAAAAATATTTTTTTTAAATGTGAAAATAATTATTGCTCTCCCTGAACCTGACATTATTAAATCTGTCTAACTGGTTAACTACTTACTGACTAATCAGAGGATAGCAGCTTTCACTTGGTTAGTCAAGTTAAGTCTAAGCCTCAATCAGTGTTTGACTATACTGATTGACTTAATTTGATTAATATATATTTGGTATTTAACGCCCATACTCATATTGATGCACTGACATAAGCATCTTAAGTCCAAGCAATCTGCCTATGCATCTCACCCCTTTCTATGTTTGGCAATCACAAACAAGGGAGTCCTAGGGTGTTGGTGAGATGCTCAAGTACTAGCCCTAGGGGAACATGAGTTTTATGGAATTGTTCTAATCTAAGGCTAAAGCTGTTTTGAAATTCTAAAAATAGGAAATTTTAAAAATATAAAAGTATTTTACCTTAGAATTTGAAAATAACCATTTTTTGAAAATAATTTTAAAATTCCTAATCTATTAGACACAACCGACTAAATCATTTTCAAAGTTAATATATACCTAAGTAATTGTAGTCCAGAATATCATAACTTAATGTCAAAGTCAAGGTACAATGATCATGATCAAATATACATAGTGGTCGGGATGCCTATCAAGATGAGGAGGAGGGGTGTGGTCCGGGTGGTCCAGCTCCGAAGGAACGGAACATCTCGATCAGTTCATCGTGATGAGTCCGGGCATCCTCTCGAGAACTGGATAGGCCACGTCGAAGGTCCGAGATATCCTGTCTCACGTCTCGTCTCAGATCGGAGACCTCCTACCGAAGACTCGTCATGGATAGCTCGAGTCCAGCAACTCGATCGCCTAGAGTGCGATGTGTAGGATGAGGTGCTCAGCCTGGACGTGGACGTGGTACCGGAGCCGGAGCGTCCTTGCAAACAGTGCAACCATGAACTCATCCTGCTCTGCCGCCTCCTGGGCATCTAGGTATGGCTGGTGCTGTGGCCCCCTCCGCCAAGACATGACACCATCATCATCATCTATGTGGACACCCGCTAACGAGAAGCTCCTAGGTCCTATGACGTCGAACTCAGTCATGGCCCGTCGACCTAGCTGGGTTTCGTGCCAGACATCAGGTCAGCCCGTCGACCTGTCTGGGCTTCTCCTGCACACTCGGTCAGAGTGTTAGATCAACAACAAAACTAACTTAACCTATTTGTCATTCATCAAAACCTGGGTTAGACCTTTAGTGCTAACCACATCAATAATTATACTAGTACATTATGTGTGTATTGAGCAGGACGATTTGATGTTGTTCTTTTTATACTGACTGTATAAAAGAACAAAACCTCTGTTATTATGGATGTGCAAACTCTTAATCCCGATATAATAACAAACACATACACTTAGCATTTATTTCTTTAATTTATCAAAGGTTGAGATTTATTCAGTTAAATCAATAGGCTCGATAAGTTGGGAAATAATATTATTTGTATGGTGTGTTGTTGATTATAAAAGGAAACTGTGTCCTAGTAATCTAGGTTGATGATGTCCCCTTGAAGAGCTCGTAAGGATTATCATGTAAACCCTGCAGATGGACTTAGTCCGACATGATAATAAGGTTGAGTGGTACTACTCTTGGAGCTAGATGTTAATTAAGTGAGTTGTCAGTAACTCATTTAATTAATGAACATACGATATCTTAAACACAGGGAGACTAACACACTCATGATAAGAAGGAGCTCATATTGTAATATGGGATTGGTGCGGTAGTTCAATAATAACTCTTTAGTGGTATGAGTTATTATTAATGAACTTGAATTGGGTATTCAGGTCGAACACAAGAAGCTCAATTCCATCAGGAGGCCAAAACCAATTCCTCCTCTCGGTCCCTGTTGTAGCCTCTATAAAGTCTCGCATTCACCCGTTTTGATTTTGCTTCCTACCCAAGAAAGGGGTTGGCCACATCCTTACTTGGTGCCCAAGCAAGGGGCCGACCAAGCTTTGCTTCCTACCCAAGAAAGGGGTCGGCCAAGCCTTACCTGTGCCCATGCAAGGGGCCGACCAAACCAAAAGAAAAGAAAAAGAAAAAAAAGAGATTTTTTCTCAACAGAATTAGAGATTTTTCTAAAAATAATTACGTTGATTCTTTCTTAGAAATTTTCTAAAAATAATTATATTAATTCTTTTCTAAGAAATTTTTCTAAAAAAAATTATGTTAATTCTTTCCTAACGATTTTTCTACAAAGAATTATGTTGATTCTTTTTTAGAAATTTTCTAAAATAAATTATACTAATTCTTTCTTAAGAAAATTTTCTAAAAAGAATTATGTTAATTATTTTCTAGAGATTTTTTCTAAACAAAAATCTATTACTTTTCTCCTTTTTTATCTGAGGCAAAGGGTTATAAAAGGAGAGGATGTTATGCCACAAAAATCAACAATTCAATTGAGAAGTAATAAGTTTCTCTCCTTTCCCTTAAGGCCGACACCCCATTTTTTCTTTTCTTTCCTCTAGGGTCGACGCCCCACTTCTTTTCTTCTTCCCTTGTCTTCCCTCTAGGGTCGGCGCCCCATCTTCTCTTGGTGGTCGGAGTTTAGAGGAAAAGAAAACAAAGAGACGAAGCACCTTGGTGGCCGGCGGTTTGGAGGAGAAGAAGAAGGAGGAGGCGTTCCTTTCTTTGCATCTTTTGGTGATAGACGGCTTGGAAACAAAAGGAGTTTAGGTGTTTTTGTCTTGGTAGATCGTCGCTCACACGACGTCCAAAAAGAGGAGAAGAATACGGCAGAAGATCAAGAGGTTTTGTTTACGAAGAAAGGTACAACTAGTTATTGATTGCGCAGTACAACTAGTTTTATTTTCTTTGTATGGATCCTGAAATACCAACACAGGAGGCTAGCGATTTTGTGTTTTCATTTTTGTGCTTCGATTTTGTGTCTCGATCTTGTGCTTTGATTGAGGTCTTTGTAGTTAAACCTAAGGTTACTGTGAGAAGTTTAAATATTCAATTTCTTTGAAAGACTTTGTCTAGGAAGTGGTGGATGATCCCATAACCAAGAAGACCTAGTGTCTCACCAACGACTTGGAAGTCAATCCTTTAAATAAATATTTAATCAACTTCTGTAATATGGTTTAACTTATGAAGAACACAAGCGTTGAACTTAGAGTAAAAATGTTAAGTTTCGTTTCCAATCCAAGTTTAACTTTGAAGAATGAACTTGGAGTAAAAATGTTAAGTTTCGTTTCCAATCCAAGTTTAACTTTTGAAGAGCATATGGGTTGCTAGGAACAGTTCTGTGCTTGTACAATTTTTTGTACAGGGGAAACAGAATGGTATTCCAAGTAGCACCCAACAAGTGGTATCAGAGCTAGTTTTCTACCTCTGTGTGTGGCTGCAGGCATCCTAGATCCAACTATTATGGTTTTTGTGTCCTAGTGTGTGATTTGAACCCTCGGGCATGTCGAGGCTATTGTGTGTGTATGATTGTAATAATTAAATATGGTCGGTTGTCGTATTATTATTATTGTTGTTTTACATTCTGTTCGATCTAGATTACTTGTACATTCCCTTGTGGAATATAGGATCGATAAATGTAAAATTTTATTTTTGTTGAGGCTTGTATCCTTGCTATGCATGGTGCTATTTTGAGGACTAGAGGCGCGGCGGAGAAGGAAGCGAGATAGATGTGACAGCTTGATCCATTGGCGGCATACGCGACGGCTTGATCCATTGGCAGCATATTGGAGGACAGCGTTGGATGAGGTCATAATAGTTGAAAATTTTATTTTCATATTTATTATCTTTATATGTTGTTTTATGTGCTGTGATGTGTGCTGCGATATGTGTGCATGTTAAAATTCCTTGTTTAAATAACTAAGTGGAAGAGGGTTTATTTAAATAAATTTCACGGTATCCATTACTGATTTGTAAGTGATGCATTCAAACTTGTGCGTTGGCTTTAAGTGCCTTCCTCCATATCGGATGAGTTTGTTTGCAAATCACTAGATCAAACTTCCTCTATAGATGGTTATAGAAAATTATTTAGTTTTGTGTGATCTTCTCCTTCTGAAGGGGCACAATCCTAATTAATGGACTAAGTATCAAGTAATGGTATACACTTAGGAACATTTAATAGTATCCTCCCCATCGGAGTCACTGCTGTTATTTTGTGTTATCAAAGTCAAACCAACTATTAATTTTATTTGTCATAATGTTAGGTTGACAAGATAATAAAATTAATGGGTAAAACCTCCTCTTACAAATGTTTGAATTTGTATACGTCCACACTATCGTGGCATACTAAATTCACGGTGTTTTGAGGTGTTGGTGAATTTAAATTATATTGTTTGAGGGATCAATATTATTTTAAATTCTAAAATTTTGACCAAATATCTTTTTTTGTGATTCTCAGGATTTCAAAATGGCTTTCAATACTCTCGCTGTTATTTTAAAAGAAAACAAACTTACTGGTCCCAATTATATTAATTGGAAACGAAACTTAGGAATTGATGGGGGCACCCGTAACGGATCATATCCTCAAGATGATGACTCATTTGAATGAAATACAAATCTTTGGAGCTGAAATCGATGGGGAAACCCAAGTCGATATCATTCTCCAAACGCTACCCAAAAGTTTTGAGCAGTTCCGCCTGAACTATAATATGAATAAAAGGACATATTCGTTGGCGGAACTTCTGATAGAACTTCAAGCAACAGAAGGGCTATTTCGTCAAAATTCTCAAATTCACATTGCTGAAAACGTTTCTGCTTCTAAGCCGAAAGGCAGGAAGAAGAAAAAGAAACAAGTTGGTTCAGCAAAGAAGGTGATTCAACCTCAAGGGACTGGACCGCAAGCAGGGGTGAAGAAGCCGAAGGGCAAGTGTTTCACATGCAAGCAGTCTGGACATTGGAAGATGGATTGTCCTCGCAGAAATGAGAACAATGAAGGTGTATCTTATTCATTAGTTATCGAAACATGTTTAGTGATGTTATCTACCAGTACCTGGTGTGTAGATACGAGAGTTACTGATCATGTCTGCAATTTATTACAGGGGTTCCAGGAAACTCGACAACTACATGAAGGGGAGATCACCGTCTACATGAGCAATGCTACGAGAGTGGTGGCTGTTGCAGTATGAGATGTTTATTTATCATTTGATAGTAATAAAACATTGATTTTGAGAAATTATCTTTATGTACCAAGTTTTAGAAAGAACTTGATTTCAATTTCTAAACTATTTATGGATGGATATTCTATTTCTTTTGATGACAAAGTAGTTGTTAAGAAAAATAAGGTAGTTGTCTGTTCTGGTACGTTGGTTGACAATTTGTATACTCTAAATCCAATAACTTCCACAATACAACAATAGAAAATTTAAAAGAGAGAGATTGTAATCTTTCCCTTTTAGAATTACCAAATTCGTTTTGGGGATATGCTCTAGAAATGACATTGAAAATTCTGAACCTGGTACCTTCTAAGTCAATATCCTCTACTCCCACAGAATTATGGAATGGGCGTTAGCCTAGTTTGAAACACATTCAGATTTGGGGTAGTCCAACACATGTGCTGAAGGGAGATGCTGATAAGTTGGAATCATGTACATAAGTTCGCTTGTTTGTAAGATATCCTAAAGGAACAAAAGGTGATTTATTTTATAGTCCTAAAGATCAGAAGGTCATTGCTAGCACTAATGCCCGATTTTTAGAAGAGGACTACATGATGGACCATAAGCATATGAGTAAAATTGTTCTTGAGAAAACAAGAGAGGGCACGTCTAATTTAGTACCAACGATACAAGATGAGATACCACAAGAAACTGCAACACGTGTCACAAATGATGCACAATTACAGGTAGTGTCTCGTCATAGTGGGAGGGTTGTTTGGCAACCTGATAGATTCATGTTTTTGGGAGAATCTTTGGACTTGATCCCTGATAAATATGAACCTGATCCCTGCACATATGATGAAGCACTCCAAGATAAAGATGCAATGAACTCTGAAATAGAATCTATATATTCTAATTAGGTCTAGGAGCTTGTAGAACCACCAAATGGTGTAAAAGTCATTGGATGTAAATGAGTCTACAAAAGAAAAAGAGGGATAGACGGGAAGGTGGAAACTTTCAAAGCAAGGTTTGTTGCAAAAAGGTATACTCAGAAAGAGAGAATCGATTATGAGGAAACCTTTTCACTTGTAGTCATGCTTAAGTCTATCCAGATTCTTTTATCTATTGCTGCTCATATGAATTATAAGGTCTGGAAAATGGATGTCATGACAACTTTCCTTAACGGAAGTCTTGAAGAAAACATTCATATAAAGCAACCAGAGGGATTCATTGCGAAGGGCAAAGGGCATCTTGTATACAAGCTCAATCGGTCCATTTATGGACTAAAGCAAGCTTCGAGATCTTGGAACATCTAATTTGATGAAATGATCCAGTCTTATGGATTCATTCAGTGTCCGGATGACTCTTGTGTATACAAGAAAAGTGACGAAAACGTGATGGTATTTCGTGTACTATACGTAGATGACATTTTGCTCATTGACAACAATGTCAAAGTGTTGTCAGACGTAAGGGTATGGTTGTCCAAACAATTCGATATAAAGGACTTGGGTATGCCCTCAAAAAGATACCTTAAAGACAATATCATAAATGGCAGGTGATATCTAAAATTTCATAAACTGACTTCTTACAAACAATATGGATGTGGGTATGGCCATGTCAGTCATGTCATATATGACCTCATCCTGAACACGTATCAGGGTGACTTATGTTTTTGTATGGTTAGTCTCATAACCGCTTATATATATATATATAGAGAGAGAGAGAGAGAGAGAGAGAGTTAATTAATAAACATTGATCCGGTAGTAAGGGCAGGGGGCCCCGCCCTGTGAAGTCAACGCGCACGTGGAAGCCACAGTGGCAATCGTCCATCCGGAGAGGGCCGGGTCCGACCGAACGGCCGGAGAGGGCAGGGTCCGACCGGACGTCCGGCCGGCCCATGGAATCGAACGCCCGGAGAGGGATGGGTCCGATCGGCTTGCCGACCGGACGATATACGGCTGATGGTTAAAGGCGCCCTGTCGAAATCAGGGTTCCGGCACTCAGTGGAAAAGGTCATGGGCCGAGCGGACCTCACGCTCGGCCAAAGCCATAAGGTAACACTGCTAATAGTCCCCATAAAGCACGTGATGGAGGATCTCCCCAAGTAAACCATCGCATATGTCCGGCCAGATGTTGAGAGAGCTGTCCGTCCGAAAGCTAGATTTGGAGCAAAGAGGAAAAGGACAAGGAACGTCTTTTTCTGACAGCAGGTATGTTTCACGTGGGGGCCATGCTCCAAATCTTGTGACAGGGGATTCCGCTGTCCCATCGAGGACATGCTAAGATTGTAGCAGTATGGGTTAGGGAAGCTCACTGACAAGTCCTTACTGGAGTATGGGCTATGGACACGTGTACACCTCGGAAGGCGTACACTCACTTCTTCGCTGCCCTATATAAAGGCCCTTATTCTTCGCCGGAGGTACGTTTTCGAGGAGTTCTGGAGCCACTTTTTCTCTCTTGAGCTTCGCCTGACTTGAGCGTCGGAGGGTCGCCGCCGGGAACCCCTTCCCGGCCCGACTTCTGTGCAGGTTCGCCAGAGCTGTGTTACCAATCGAAAATCCACGTCGACAGCCGGAGAGCGCCCCGTGCCCAGCGTCCGTTGGTTCAGCATTCGGACAGGATCAATTTGGCGCCGTCTGTGGGAACGCTCCTGCATCTGATCGGAAACAATGGACGAGGCTGGACGACAACACGCGGTGACACTTTCGACTGAGGAACTCGACGCTCTGATCGAGATAAGGGCCGCCAAGCTTGTGGAGCAAAAACAGAAGGCATTAGCCGAGCGGCCGGAGCAGCAAGCAACTTCAGCGTCTGGCGGCCGAGCGGAAGCACCACCTGCCACCGTCGCATTTCATCGGGCTCTGTTCCACACCCCTGATGCCGTGGAAGCCCACCGGGATAGGGGATCTTCTTCGGATGAAATGACTAGACGAGATAACAGAAAGGGGAAAGCCCCTCGAGCGGACGTATCGCCCGAGCGGATCAATCGCCAATTTTCGGAGGCTATCCTACGAGACCCTCTGCCAAAGCACTACGCGCCTCCGACGATCGGCGAGTACAATGGAACAACCGACCCGGATGATCATCTGGGTAAGTTCGATAACACAGCTACTCTCCATCAATACACAGATGGAGTAAAGTGCGGAGTTTTTCTTACCACTCTCTCGGGCTCGGCTCAACGGTGGTTTCGGAGATTGCCGGACGGATCCATCACAAGCTTCAAAGATTTCCGAACGGCCTTCCTCCACCATTTTGCAAGCAGTCGACGCTACCAGAAAACGAGCGTGAGCCTGTTCGCCATCAAGCAAGAAGCCCGTGAATCGCTTCGAGCTTACATCCAGCGGTTCAACCAAGTGGCGATGGGCATCCCAACGGCCACCTCAGAAACCATGATGAACGTCTTCACACAAGGCCTGGTGGATGGGGATTTCTTCTGATCGCTCATCCGAAAGCCGCCCCGAGACTATGATCACATGCTACACCGGGCTAACGAATACATCAACGTGGAAGAAGCACAAGCGGCTAGGAAAAAAGAAGCTCCAACCGAGCGGGCTCCCACGGCCGAGCGGAAACCACACGCCACTCATCAGCCGCCCAGAGGACCAAGGGCCGAAGCAATTCGATCCCTCCATGTCCGATCCCATGTGCAAGAGGTAGCTGCCGCTCGGCCAAAGCCAAAGAAGGACAAGGACAAGGACAAGGAGGGATCGAATTGCTCCGCCCGGGCTCCCACGGCCGTCCGGCTGGCTACCTCGCTGGGAGAAGAGCCCCTCAGAAGGACAAGGACAACAAATTTTGTGGTGGTCGACTCTCCCTCGTCCTACAACGTCATTTTGGGACGACCGGCGCTCAGCGAATTCTGAGCGGTAGTCTCAACCTTCCATCAGAAGATCAAGTTCCCAGTGGAGGACAAAGTGGGAGAAGTACGGGGAGATCAGATAGCAGCTCGGCGATGCTACATCGAGATGGTCCGAGCAGAAGCCAACTCCGCTCGGAAGACACCCCGGATCGAGGTAAACGCCATCACTGAGAAGCCACCTTCTTTAATTTATGAAGAAAAAGAGGAGGTACAGATTCACCCAATCCGATCGGAGGCCACGACTTTTATTGCGTCCGATCTGGAGGAGAAGCAGAAAGAGGAGCTGATCCAATGCCTCCGAAGAAATCACGATGTCTTCGTCTGGTCGACACATGAGCTGCCCGGAATTTCGCCGAGCATAGTGCAGCACGAGTTACATGTCCGACCGGACGCTCAGCCGGTAAAGCAGAGAAAATGATATTTCAGCGCCGAGCAGAACGTCATCATCCGGGCGGAGGTGGAGAAGCTTCTGGAAGCTGGCTGGCGAACGTAGTATTAGTCTCCAAGCCGGGCAACAAATGGAGAGTGTGCATAGATTTCAGGGATCTCAACAAAGCTTGCCCGAAAGACTTTTACCCCCTGCCCCAGATAGATCAGCTGGGGCTGCGAATTAATCTGTATGCTCGACGCCTACCAGGGCTATCACCAAATGCCGCTCGCCCGTGAAGATCAAGAAAAGGTCAGCTTCGTGACGGCCGACGGCACTTATTGCTACAATGTGATGCCGTTCGGATTGAAAAATGCGGGAGCCACATATCAGCGCTTAATGAATAAAGTATTCAGAGAGCAGATCGGGCGGAACCTAGAAGTTTATGTGGACGACATTCTCATCAAATCCGTCCGAGCGGCAGATCTCTTCAAAGACATGGAGGAAACCTTCCGAACGCTGCGCAAATATGGAGTCAAGCTAAATCCTCAGAAGTGCCTGTTCGGAGCAAAAGGGGGGCGTTTTCTGGGGTACATAGTGACCGAGCGGGGAATTGAAGCAAATCCCAGCAAGGTGAAAGCCCTACAAGACATGCCGCCCCCATGAAATACAAGGGAAGTACAACGTTTGACCGGTCGGATAACCGCTCTATCCAGATTCATCTCCAAAACGGCCGACCGAAGCCTTCCTTTTTTCAAGATCTTACGCAAAGCCACAAAATTTCACTGGGATGAAGAATGCGATCGGGCGTTCGAAGAATTGAAGACATATCTTAATTCTCTGCCTGTACTTGCCAAGCCGATCGGGGGTGAGACACTTTATATTTATCTGTCTTCAACTGAGCATGCTGTAGGCTCAGCACTGGTGAGGTCTAGCGGCGATGAGCAGCCGGTGTATTTTCTAAGCCACATTTTAAAAGATGTTGAATCTCGCTACACTGGGCTCGAAAAGCTAGCCTTCGCTCTGGTCCTCGCCGCTAGGCGCCTTCGTCCCTATTTCCTGGCGCATACCATTATTGTCAAAACCAACAACCCGCTCGGACGTGTCCTACTAAATCTGGAGGCATCCGGACGGCTCATTAAATGGACGACGGAGTTAAGTGAATTTGATATCCAATACCAGCCCCGTTCGGCGATCAAAGCGCAATCCTTGGCCGATTTTTTGACTGAGGTGCAAATGTCGGAGCCGGAAGCTATGTGGAGAATATATGTGGATGGATCGTCCACCCGGCTCGGAAGCGGGATTGGAATATTGCTGCTCTCCCCACAAGAAGAAAAAATGCACCTGTCCGTCCGGCTGGATTATAAAGCTACAAACAATGAGGCAGAGTATGAGGCCCTCATAGCTGGTTTGCAGGCAGCACGATATGTGGAAGCCGGTCGGGTAACACTCCACTCGGACTCAGAGTTGGCCGCTCAGCAGCTCTCTGGTACCTTCGAAATCAATAGCGCTCGGCTCAAGCTCTACGCTGAAGCTTTCGAGAAGCTCAAAGCTGATTTTCGAGAAGTTATTGTTCAGAAGATACCCAGAGCAGAAAATCAAGCGGCCGATGAGTTAGCCAAGCTCGCGAGCTCAATAAGGTCGGTCGCCATTCAGCAGCCAAGTGAAAAAGTATTGTTGGTGGCGCACGTCGACCGGATGGAAGGCCTCACATTTCCAAGCGACTGGCGGATGCCCATCATAGAGTTCCTCCGCTCGGGCGCCACACCATCCAATGAGTATGAAGCCCAGCTGCTAAGGAGGAGAGCCGGGCGGTTCACACTCATCGGCGATCAGCTTTATAAAAAGGCTTTCTCACGTCCGTTGTTGAAATGCGTGAGCTCGGAGGACTCGGCTTACATCCTCCAAGAAGTACATCAAGGATCGTGCGGAGGACATCCGGGCGGACGAGCACTAGCTAAGAAGATCCTGCTAGCTGGATACTTTTGGCTGACTTTACAAGCAGATGCCGCTCGGACAGTGTCGACGTGCCTTTCATGTCAAAAGTACCATAACTTCAACCACCGACCGGCAGAAGAAATGAAGGCATCAACAGTTTCCTGTCCGTTCGATCAATGGGGAATGGATATTGTTGGTCCATTCCCGATGGCGACCGGGCAGCGAAAATTTTTGCTAGTGGCGGTTGATTATTTCTCCAAATGGGTGGAGGCCGAGCCGCTAGCCAAGATCACCGAACAGATGGTCAAAAAATTTATCTGGCAACACATCATCTGTCGGTTCGGCATCCCTCGCCACTTGGTCTCAGACAATGGGCGGCAATTCACAGGGAAGATGCTAGAGGATTGGTGCAAAAGCTACGGCATCGAGCAACACTTCACGTCCGTGGCTTATCCCCAAAGCAACGGTCAAGACGAATTCTTCGTATCTTGCACGCTCGGCTCGACCATTTGGGAGGAAGTTGGCCAGATGAAGTGCCGGGCGTCCTATGGGCCATCCGAACGGCTCCAAAGGAAGGGACGGGCGTCACGCCTTTCCACTTGGTGTATGGTGGCGAAGCAGTCATTCCTGTTGAAGTCGGAGTCGAATCCGCTAGGATCCAAAGCTATGATGAGGGCAACGCCGAGCGGAGGAACACAGAGTTGGATCTGGTCGAAGAGGAAAGAGCCAAGGCGTCCGTCCGGCTGATGGCGTACCGGCAACGGATGAAGCAAAATTACAATCGCCGCGTAATCCCCAGATCATTCCAGGTCGGCGATCTTGTTTGGAAGAAAGTCAAGCCGGTCGGCGACGTCGGCAAATTGGAGGCACCGTGGGCGGGCCCCTTCAAGGTTATTGAAAAGCTCCGATCAGGAGCATATTATTTGGAGGATGAAGCCGGACGGCAGTTGGATCGACCGTGGAGTGCAAATCATCTCCAGCCTTATCGAGATGGATGAAAGGTGCACGAATGTAATTCATTTTTGTGTATATGCTAGTCGCCTATGTACTTGTAATGCAGGAAGCAAAAAGATGAAAACACATTGAGCATTCTCCGCCGAACGGCTTACTGCGTGAAGACCCGTGGCCGTTCGGCCCGGGCATATAAATATATGAGCCGCACGCTCGATAACGAAAGCCCCTCGCCCCTCGGCAGGGCATATATAGTCAGTTAAAGTTAGCCGTAAAGGCCGTCGAGCTCCGACGTTAAATATCAAGAGACGAGCCGGCGTCTATAAACGTCCAAGCGGAAGACCGTCGAGCTCCGACGTTAAATATCGAGAGACGAGCCGGCGTCTATAAACCCTCCGAGCGGAAGACCGTCGAGCTCCGACGTTAAATATCGAGAGACGAGCCGCCTATAAATCCTCCGGCGGAAGACCGCCGAGCTCAGGCGTTAAATATCGAGAGACGAGCGCCTATAAACCCTCCGAGCGGAAGGCCGTCGAGCCCCGGCGGTAAACACCGAGAGGCGGGCCAGCGTCTATAAACCCTCCGAGCGGAAGACCGTCGAGCTCCGACGTTAAATATCGAGAGACGAGCCGGCGTCTATAAACCCTCCGAGCGGAAGACCGTCGAGCTCCGACGTTAAATATCGAGAGACGAGCCAGCGTCTATAAATCCTCCGAGCGGAAGACCGTCGAGCTCCGACGTTAAATATCGAGAGACGAGCCGGCGTCTATAAACCCTCCAAGTGGAAGACCGTCGAGCTCCGACGTTAAATATCGAGAGACGAGCCGGCGTCTATAAACGTCCGAGCGGAAGACCGTCGAGCTCCGACGTTAAATATCGAGAGACGAGCCGGCGTCTATAAACCCTCCGAGCGGAAGACCGTCGAGCTCCGACGTTAAATATCGAGAGACGAGCCGGCGTCTATAAACCCTCCGAGCGGAAGACCGTCGAGCTCCGACGTTAAATATCGAGAGACGAGCCGGCGTCTATAAACGTCCGAGCGGAAGACCGTCGAGCTCCGACGTTAAATATCGAGAGACGAGCCGGCGTCTATAAACCCTCCGAGCGGAAGACCGTCGAGCTCCGACGTTAAATATCGAGAGACGAGCCGACGTCTATAAACGCCCGATTGGAAGATCGTCGTGTGGGTGAGGCCAATAAGAAGGATGCAATTCCTCCGGAAACTCGCCTTCAATATCGATAAAACCGACTCCACGTCCTGCTCGGCTCAGAGCACAAAGGTACTTGTCGGCTTCTAGTGAGCGATCTCTGCTACCTAAGCGGAAGGTTACGCACTTGAAATAAATAGCCGAGCGGAAAGATAACTCCAAGTACTTCGCTACACTCCCTTTCGAATGCCAGAAGAGTGATAATAGGCGAGTGGACGACACACATGCTAACTTAAAAGGACAGCGTGCAAAAGGAAAACACTGCATTCAAATTAAAACTTTAGGCCGGGCAGCCTAAGTACAAAAGGGATCATATCTAGCCGAGTGGACGAATTACAAAAGTTACTCTATGTAATCGTAAAGGGTCTTGGGAATGCTTTCCAGGAGCGCCACTTGATCGTCGGCCGGAATGGTAGTGGAATCTGGAAGAAGACCCTTGAACTTCAGATAGTTGGTGGTCGCGGTCATAGCCAAGTCGAAGGCTATGTACATCCGCTCGCAGATTTTCTCCGAGAATGCAGGCGAGCGAATGTAGTCCTGTCTTAAGGCAGCAACTCGACTCGGCTCGGCATCTTGATATTCTTTGAAGGCCGCCTGGGAGCCAGTGAGGGCCTCATTCAGACTCTGAAGCTTTGCCGCGTCGGCCGAGCGGCCCACCTTCTCTCGTCCAGCTGCTCCATCAGCTCTTTTACCTTAAGCTCCAGGCCCCGAGCCTCCACGTTCTTTTTCTCCAAATCGGAGATGGCCGTATTTTTTCGGGTGGTGGCCAGGGTTAATTTTGTGTCGAGCGACTTGACTTGTCGCTCGGACTCGGCCAGGGCGTGGGCCTGATCGGCCGTTTTCTTCTGCTCGGCCGCCCTGAGAGCCGGACGGACCGCCTGCCGCCTTCAGTTGCCTCAGCTCCTCGTCCACCATAGCCAGGCGGTTGGAGACGGCTATCTCTTCCACCCATCGCTGATGCAAAAAGGCGAAATTGTCAAAGGCCGAGCGGAAAAATGCAAGTGAAGCTTAATAAAAGAAAACTTACCCCCGTGGACTCCTTCATATGGCTATTGGCCAAGTTCCGGAGGGGGATCATTGCAATGCGCGCCCGAGCGTCGGCCCACATCTCGGCCAGGGGCCCTTTCAAGGTGATGGTATGCTCGGGCGCGGTTGGCCGGTCTGCCTCTGGCAGCAATTCTTCAGTCGGGAGATGAAGGGTGATCCGTACTGTACGGCCGTGACCAGGGATTGTCCGACCGGGATCAGAAGCCGGCGCAGAAAACTGCGAATGGATAGTTGAGCTCTTGACCGGGTGCCGAGCGGGTGGGCGGGTGCTAACCGGAATAGCCTCAATGGGGGCTTCCGACTCGTCCCATTCAGAAGGAGTCCGGTCGGACGAAATGGCTTCGACCTCTGGCGCCTTGCCTCGAGCGACGGCGGTTGCTCGCTCGGACGGTTGGACCGTTGACGTGGCCGAGCGCAGAGGAGTCTCCACTCGGCGCCTCTTTTGTAGAGGCTGCTCCTCCTCCCGAGCGGAACCTTCCTCGGGTGCAGTTCGCTCTTGGGGAGGGGTGGCTCCGCTGGCCACATTTTGTTGAGAGGCCTGAGCGGCCGACTCAGCCTGAGTCCCGCTCTCACCTTCGTGGGATCCAACCGGATGGATACCCAAAGCTTCCATTTCTCTGGCCGCCGCGGCTTCCAGAGCGGCCGCCTTTCTCTTCAAAACGCCGGCCATCACTGAATCCATGACGATGTCCGCTGCAAAAGAAAGAAAGGAAATCAGTTAGCGATCAAAGCAAATGTCCAAGTAAAGTTCTTACCGAAGCTGGCCGGAAGAGGAGTCCGTATAGGACTCAGACCGAAGATATACATCACTCCTTCATGAAGGAGCTTATTGATGTCGAGTCGCAGACCGGCTAGTATGTTTGCAGCGTGGAGGTAGTCCGGGTGTCTTGAACTTCTTCAATGGGGAGTAGGGGGCAAGCTTACTTGCCACTTTGTCGGGAAGGTGGCCCGATCGGGCATGCGGATGTAGAAAATAATCCTTCCAATGTTTATTGGAAGAAGGGAGTTTGTTGAAAAACCAAGCCGGCCGAGCTTGGAACATGAAGGTGCCCGCTTGCTTGGGGTAATAGAAATAAAAGAAGACCTCCTGCGGAGGGGATGTTGTGAATCTTAAACAAAACGACAACACCGCAGGAGACGGAAGGTATTGGGTACTAGATCGCCGAGCGGCACAAAAAAAATTGCGGACATCTATGATGAAAGGATGTATAGGAAAACGAAGACCGACAGAAAGCTCCGCGCAGCGGCCTATGGGGCCGAGCGGAAGGATCGGCTAAACTAATTTCAAAGATTTCGAAATTGTCTGTCAAAATATCAAAGTCCCGCTGTTCGAATCGGGACTGCATGGTGGTGTACCATGGGCCGAGCGATTGGTCTTCGGGATTTGAAGAACTAGCCATTGGCCGATCGGAAGGAATCAAAAGGCAAAAAGGCAGGAGAAAAATGACAGCAAAGGAAAGGAGGTTTCAAGGATCGAAATTGAGGAAAAAATGCGGAGGAAACACCGGAAAGGAGGAAGGAAAGATATAAAATCTTACTGCGAGGAAACGGATCGCGAAAAAAGAGCCGGAGAGCGTCGGAGAGCAGAAACAGGATCGCTGGAGCTCCAAAGCACTGGAGGCAGTGGTCGAGATCACGGAAGCAAATAAGGGAGAGAAGGAAACGAAGGCTTTATAGGGCGGGGGCCGGCCGGCCTCCACCGTTGGATCCAGGTCATGGGAATCAAAGAATGCATCGAGCCGTCCATTTCGAATCGCTTCGATCACATCAAAACACCACGCCAGCGCCGCCGTACACCGATGGCATTGCTCCACGTGACATTCAATCATTCGGAGCATTTAATGAAAGCATGCTCAACCTTAATGTCGAAGATTGGCGCAGAATACTAGGAGATCCGGTGAAGACCATTGTTGATTCGCTTAAGGCTGCCTCTATGGTCGGCCGAGCGGATGATACAAGCACGGAGGAACCGCTCGGCCGGATTCTTGGTCCAGTCAGTCGGACTATCCGCCTCCTTCGACTAGACTTGAAGGGGAGGCAAGTGATCTGGTAGTAAGGGCAGGGGGCCCTGCCCTGTGAAGTCAACGCGCACGTGGAAGCCACAGTGGCAATCGTCCATCCGGAGAGGGCCAGGTCCGACCGGACGGCCGGATAGGGCAGGGTCCGACCGGACGTCCGGCCGGCCAATGGAATCGAACGCCCGGAGAGGGATGGGTCCGATCGGCTTGCCGACCGGACGATATACGGCTGATGGTTAAAGGCGCCCTGTCGAAATCAGGGTTCCGGCGCTCAGTGGAAAAGGTCATGGGCCGAGCGGACCTCACGCTCGGCCAAAGCCATAAGGTAACACTGCTAATAGTCCTCATAAAGCACGTGATGGAGGATCTCCCCAAGTAAACCATCGCATATGTCCGGCCAGATGTTGAGAGAGCTGTCCGTCCGGAAGCTAGATTTGGAGCAAAGAGGAAAAGGACAAGGAACGTCTTTTTCTGACAGCAGGTATGTTTCACGTGGGGGCCATGCTCCAAATCTTGTGACAGGGGATTCCGCTATCCCATCGAGGACATGCTAAGATTGTAGCAGTATGGGTTAGGGAAGCTCACTGACAAGTCTTTACTGGAGTATGGGCTATGGACACGTGTACACCTCGGAAGGCGTACACTCACTTCTTCGCTGCCCTATATAAAGGCCCTTATTTTTCGCCGGAGGTACGTTTTCGAGGAGTTCTGGAGCCACTTTTTCTCTCTTGAGCTTCGCCTGACTTAAGTGTCGGAGGGTCGCCGCCGGGAACCCCTTCCCGGCCCGACTTCTGTGCAGGTTCGCCGGAGCTGTGTTACCAGTCGAAGATCCACGTCGACAGCCGGAGAGCGCCCCGTGCCCAGCGTCCGTTGGTTCAGCATTCGGACAGGATTAAACATCAATGTCGTCAATAAAGTACAAATTAAGAAATTTCATAAGATACTCAAATCCAATGACTCTCTATGTCCTATAAAGGGATATCAAGATATGAGTTTGGTGAAGGAGTTAGTTACCATGTCGTGTCAAAATATACTTGATTGTCACTTCACCTTTTTCGATGATGTCTTTCACAAAATGATATCGATGTCTATGTGTTTGGTTCTACTATGAAACTTAAAGTCTCAAATGTAAGCAATAGCAGCCTGATTATCACAATAAATTATCACTGATCTCCCACTATCCGCTACAATCCCTACGATATCTAATAATCTTCAGAGACAAACACTTTCTTAAACTATTATATGGAGTAAGCCACAAACTCAACCTCTATTATAGATAGAGCATCGCGGGTTTGTTTCTTACTACTTCATAAGATGTAGGGCTGTAATCGAGTCGAGCCGAACTCGAGCTCATGCCAGCTCGAGCTCGAGCTCAAGCTCGAGAAAACTGCATAGGCTCGAGCTCGGCTCAAGCTTGATCGAGCTTGTGAGTTTGAGCTCGAGCTCGAGCTCGAGTCAAGCTCAAGTCGAGCTCGAGCCGGCTCGAGCTTGACTTGGAAAAATAAATTAAAAACCTGTCCCAATGGAGATTTGAACCGTAGACCTCAAATACACCAAATGATATGCTCTAGCCACAAACTCCTCCTTAACTTATTCTTTATTTTAAAAGTACTAATAATTTTAATTACTAAAATATTAAATTTGTAGGACCGTTAGATTCGATATATCTAGGGGGGTGAATATCGATTAGAAATTTTAGAGTATAAACGCAGCGGTAACGTAAAATAGATACAGTGTTTTTTTTTACTTCGTTCGGAGCCTGTGACGACTCCTACTCGAAGGCCCGTACTCCGTGAGTACTTTCGTTGGGCAATTCACTAGCAGTTCGAAATAATGATTACAAAAACCAGTACAATGAATGCTAATGAAAATGAAAAGCAAATACCAACAATAAAGACAAGAAAGGAGCGTAGTGTCGGAGCTTTGTTAGCGTCGCAGAAGTGCAGAGCAGTGGAAGACTTTTCTTTTCGTTGTTGTACTGAAGCTCTCCTCTGACCCTTCTTTTATATGAGGCTCGGGGCGCCCTGGCTTTACAGAGCTCCACGTGGCGACGCGCGATCAGGATGAAATTTCCCTCCCGGGCGCTCGGATCCCTTCCGGGCGCCCGGACCCTGTTTTCCCGCAGAATCCGTCCTGCAAGACAAACGTTAGTCCGGAGGCAAATTTACCCTGCAACACAGATTGTTAGCAAAAGCAAAGTGAGTATGAATTAGCAAAAGTAGTATGACTTAGATTCCGTCTTTCCGAGACCGGAATCTAGTCACGATCTCGACTTAGATATCCGAAATGGATCTAAGCCGGATCGACGCCTAATGTTCCCTTCCCGGGAACGCGTCCTCGCAGTCACTCCCCTCCAGTGACTTACCTTACTTACCTGCCAGACGTCCGGTCAGCCCTTCGACCCGTCTGGACTTCTCGCCAGCTATCCGGTCAGCCCGTCGACCTAGCTGGACTTCTCGCCAACCGTCCGGTCAGCCCGTCGACCCGCTTGACTTCGCCACCATCCGGCCACCTCGACCTAGCCGACTTCGCTAAGCGTCCGGTCACCTGCCGACCCGCTTGACTTCGCCACCATCCGGCCACCTGCGACCTAGCCGACTTCGTGCCAGACATCCGGTCAGCCCGTCGACCTGTCTGGACTTCTCCTGCACACTCGATCAAAGTGTCAGACAAAAACAAACTAACTTAACCTGATTTGTCATTCATCAAAACCTGGGTTAAATCGTTAGTGCTAACCGCACCAACAAAATTAACCTGGCTCGATAAGGCTAGACGAGCCTTCGAGCCAGTGT